>NC_043700.1:160026428-160127618 GCF_006229205.1 Suricata suricatta
GCAATATTCTACTTCAGTCAGGTTTCTGACCCAGTACAAATGTATATGGTTTCTAGCAGTCAGGAATGAGTGGTTTTTCAGAAACGAGGCGATTGGCATACTCTCACCATAATGGATAAAGTGATAGAATGATCCGAAAAGGACACACAGTAAGCTATAGACTACGCCATGCCATGATCTTCTCTGTATGAAAGAGAGTGGTAATTTCTATATGAATGGTATATGTTGTCAACTTTGCTGACGGGTTGGTAGTGGGACACACACACACACACATGCACAGAACCATACAAAATGGATTGCTCTGTGGGAAAGACAGGTAATCTCTGAAACTCCCTTCAGTTAAGCAGAATTGAACTTCATTTGAGGGTTCGTTAGGAATTGCAAAGGTGATTGCTCATAAATCAAAAATAGTCATGCTGCTGTGCACTGATTCTGAATAATGACGGGCTCTGGCTTTATATAAAATTATACTTAAACTGTTAATCATAAAAGTACAGCATTTTATCTGGTTCCTGTTCACTAACTTTTAAAGCTGATTTTTTTTTTTTACTGTCTCCATGTTATACCTACCCTTTTAATTTGTTCCAGACTCATGTTCGTCAAGCCAGAGAATACCTGCTTTATACAGGAAGTCCTGGACCTGGAAGAAATAAAAAAGGCCAGTGATAACAGTCCTAACAAGACTGCGTGCTTATTTCTTACTTTTAGAAGACCATACTTGCAAATCAATCCTACTAAAACACAATTATCTTTTTTTTTTCTGAATTTCTGAGAGAGAGAGAGAGAGAGAGAGTGAGCAAGGGAGGGCCAGAGAGGGAGACACAGAATCCGAAGACAGGCTCCAGGCTCTGAGCTAGCTGTCAGCACAGAGCCTGTCGCAGGGCTAGAACCCAGGAACTCCTACAAACCATGAGATCATGACCTGAGCCGAAGTCGGATGCTCAGCCGACTGAGCCACGCAGGCGCCCCTAAAACACAATTATCTTGAACCCTGCTCTACCCTTGCTGATGTTTCACGAATACAGGAAATAACATTTTCTTTGTTCTAATCCCACCCTTTGAATGAGCTTAGTAGTGTGGGCTCCTCATAAATATGCATTGACCACATGATGAAGAGTATTAATGTAGGCCAGGGCTCTGATTAGCAAATGTTACCGGCAGGAGGCAAAGAAAATACCACAAATGAAGATAAGATGCTTTTCGTGGATTTCATTTTTTTCTTGAGGGTTGGTAATAATCACTGATCTCTCTGGTCAAACCTCCTCAGATCTCTGCCTTCAGGATCTGAAAACAACTCACATAAAAGGCCTCTCTTCCACTGGATGCTGGAGGAAGGGGCACAAGATGAAAGAAGCAGCAAATTGCTTCCAACTTAATTTATTCCTTTCTTGCCATTTCAGCAGCTCACCAGCATCTTGGTAAAACCTTACATCCTAACTTGAAGATAAAATCAGCAATAAAGGAATACTGTACTTGTTTCAATAACTTGTTAGCATAGACCTCGTTCTGCAAAATGAAAGGTAATGAGGTCACAATGACCTCTAGGATATGGAGCAAATTAAAATGTAGTATTTATGGATTTTATACTAGGACACTTCCCCTTTTCAGGTAAAAAGCCTGCACCCGACTTTCTGCAGGTTTGATTCCACGCAAAAACCCAAAACAAAAAAGTCCTTTTTGAACTACCTAGCGCAATTGTGGAATTTATTGCCATTCCCGAGCGTCGTCGGACTGCAGCGCACGCACGGCCGGGACGCAGCGGCCCCGTCGCTAACAGTCCGCAGGAGCCCAGGCACCAGTGGCCGGAGGAGCGCTGGCGCGGGGGTGGGAAGCCCGGCCTCAGAGCCTGTTGCTCGCGGGCCAGGCTGTGGGGCAAGTGCAGCTCCGGCAGCGAGGGTTGGTGCCCGCTCTGGGAGGCTAGAATTCCAGACCTCGCGGTCCCTTTCCATTGCCCGGGCTGGGACTTAACCCTTGGCGTCCCAAGCCCTCTTGCCCCCCTCGCCAGTACACTTCAGACCCAACACCACTTTCTAGACCAAGGCCAACTCCATTGCTTTTAAAAGCCGGAGGGTAGGAGGAGGGGATACACGGAGATGCAGGGGCCAAGGCACACCTTCCTCTCTGCTCAAGACTTCAGGAGAGTCAGAACCGTGTTGAGGAAGGACAAGACGAGCCGAAGCTGTGAGAGGAGCGCGGGCGCCCAGGGGAGGAAGAGGAAGCCGGCAGCCGACCACCCTTCCCCCGCAGGAATGGTACGGTCCGGAGCGGGGCGGGGCGGAGTCGGCCCTCCCGGCTCTCTCCCCGCCCCTCTCCCGACTTCCCCGCCGGGCTGCCGCGGGAGCGAGTGAGCGCGCGCCCCGGCGACCCCTCCCCCGGCGCCGGCAGCCGAGCTCCTCCCCTCGCCGAGCCGCCCCCTCGGCAGCTGCCGGGAGAGCTCGCTAAGCTCTGCAGACGCCGCCACCTTCGTAGCTTCTTCCGGCTGCTCCGGCGTGCGGGGGCCGTCCGGCGCGGCGCTGCCCTGGGTGGGCAGCGGGGCCCGCGCGGCCGCTGAGCACTCGGCACCGCGCAGCCCGGTCTCCCGCCCGCGCGGCGCCGTGACAGGTGCAGAGTCCCAGCTGAGGATCCACCTGCGGCGGTCGCAGTGATGCCCACCATGCGGAGGACCGTGTCGGAAATCCGCTCCCGCGCGGAGGGTGAGCGGCCGCCGCAGCGCGGGGCTGTGCGCGCAGCGCGCACGGGGGTGGCTCAGGGCCAGCTTGGGGTCGGGCCGTGTGTGTTAGGGAAAAGATGCTCTGTCCCCCCGCCCCCCTTCCCCTAGGTAAGTGTGGCTGTCGTGCGTGCCCTGCGGATCCATCTCCCAGCGCCGCCTGCAGTGCACTCGCCGACCCCTTCCCGGCTCTAGAGCCCTGAAATTGGTGTCCTCGGCGGGAGCCCCAAGGCTTGCTTTACACCGCAGCGTGACCGTTCTGTTCCTGTCACCGAGCGCTCTCGTCCTGCCCACCGCCCTCCCCGATAGCGCACGAGCCACTCTATCTCCACTTGGCTTCTTCACCCTATTGAACAGACCCCAGCCCGCCGCCCCGCCACCCACCTTTTTGCAGCCCCCACCCCGCGGATCCCTGAGGAGTGGGGTGCCTTTCCCAGATGCAGGATCCTTTGATCCACAGCCCCTTGCCTCTTACAGCACGAGGAGCCTTCATTGGGGTTGGGGAGCTCAGCGGGTTCTGTGTATTACAGTCTCTGCAATTCTCCCTCCTGCAGTGGAGTCTCACCTAGCTTCCGTCTGCGATTTAGTTTTTGTTTTTCCCATTCTCTGATGTCCTCACTTTGGCCAGCTGAGATGACTTTTTAGCAAGGTGGAAGCTGTTTTCTTTGCTCCACCCAGGGCCAGCTGTTGAATGGCTACACCTGTCAGCAGTGAGCAACAGATGCCCAAGGGTATAGCAAGTAAGCTTTTGGAGGGCCAGACACCCTCTTCACCTTATCTGAGGAGCCCTCAGCATTCTTCCTGGCAAGTGACAGTCACTCGGTAAACATTTCTTGATTTTGCTTATGGCAAGGCCAAGATGGTACATATCTCGAGTTTTGTTTTGTTTTTCTCTCCCATAAACCAGTACTTGAATCCTGCAGAGTGGAATAACATGGTTTTGAGAGCAAGTCTATCTTGCCCTCTTACCTGCTCCTCCCCCCCCCATCCTTTAATGTGAGGCAGGTGGTAAAGTGGTTTTAGAAAGATATAGCAGTTAGGAGACTAGGACTCCTCCGGGGCTTGAGACAGGCCATTTTATTGTTTTTCCTCCTCAGAGTCTCCATGTTAATTTAAAAAAAGGGGAAAACAGGCTGTAGGGGGTAACATTGAGTTCTAATATCTATGGTTTACTTATTACAGCGTTTAGGCAATACTAAATGAAACTGCGTTTAGGCAATACTAAATGAAACTGTTTAGGCAATACTAAATGAAACTGTTCTGAATAGTGGCCACACAAATCAAAGCTGACCTGTGTCCTACATAGGAATTTGGTATATACTTACTGTTGTTTGAACTGTAATGGAAAAGTATATAAGACATAACAATTTTAGATACCAAGTGAATAAATAGTATCATTTTTTAAAAGTACACAGTAAAAAAATTCATTCTTTTTCATCTTCTACTTCTGAGTGAAATAAAATGAATATTCTTAATCACCATTTGAGTGAGCCATACAGGTAATGAAAATAGAGTGGTCATAATTGGGATTGTGTTTTCAAACAGCAGCAACTGATGAACCATATATTGCTGGGAAATCAGAAAAAGAGAAACAACCAGAAAACAATGCAAAACCTGTGGCATATGAGAGGATTTTATTAATTGTGAAATGCTACAGTGTTGTTTTTTAGGGTTATGTGTATTTTTCAAAGCATTTTCTCAACACTCCTGGAGGTAAGTGAAGGTTGTCTCATCCAATAGTTGAGGAAACTGTGGCACAGGTTGAGGAACTTGCCTAAGGTCAAGTAACTAGTTCAGTGACACATTTGGACTTAGAGCCCTGGGAAATGAGGACTGTTTTATTTAATCTTTGTATTCCGGGTGCATCCCCATGTCAGGGCCATAGTGGAGTGTGGTGAATGACTCTTCCTTGCATAGTGGTTGGTTTCAGTTTATTATGTGTTCAGTAGGTTGCTCAGGACTATGGTGAGGACAACATAAATAATGACTCTGTGGGCTGGAGACGTGGCTCACTGCCCGCCCTGCCCACACTTTTCTTTCATAAGGAATATTCTCCTTTGACAGCTCCTGCTGCCTAAAGGGCCTTGTTCTGAACTGCAACGCCTTTGGCTTGGCTGATTGGGCCAGGATGGTCTCATGACTCAAGGGCAGACAGTCCATAGGTAGCGCAGACACTTGTAACCTTGTGGTTTGGCTCAAAAAGATTCTCTGTGGTGAAGCATCTCTCTCGTGGGAAGAGTTAAGCTTAGAGCCGTGGGGTGAAAATTGAAACAGAAAGGGACAGAGGTTGAATAGGCTTGTGGAAGAAAGAATGGCTGACTCTAATAGGTCACATGAATGCTGCTGTCATGAGGAAGCAGGAACTATGGTAAACAGAAAAATAAAAGAGAGAATGGATTGGATGGAGAGAATGGGGCAGAGAGACAGATGCTGACGGGCGGCAGCCCGGCCTTGGAACTCCTCTCTCCCTGAGGTGTCTAGTCCCTGTTCTCAAGCAGTGTCAGAATAAGCTTTCTTTTTCCCTCCAAGTGACTTAAATGGGTTTCTGTTCCCTGCAGCCAGATTGGCCAGATGCACGGCTTTCTCGTGTACACGCTATTTACATCCTGATTAGGGCTCGAGAACTTTCCTGAAGCAAGGAATAAATAGTCCAAGAGGGGATGTTATTAATTGAACATTGTGCTTGCTGTGGGTGACATAAATGCCATTGGAGGTCAGGCCATAGAACAGGAAGCCTACTGAGCGAATGCTTCGTTGAGGACTGATTTGAGATGAGTGCTTCCCAAACTTAAAGGGGCACATTCGTCCAGGGATCTTGTTAGGTATGGATTCTAAGTTGGTAGGTCAGGGATTCTGAGTTGTTTCTGACAGACTCGCAGATAATGCTGGTTGGCACTGGCCTTCAGGTCTGAGTAGCAAGATTCCGAAGGATATTGCCTCCCCCCCACCCCCCCCGTAGTTGGGGGTATTGAAGGTAGAGTGTAACCAACTGAAAAAATGGTGAAAGTCAACATGGCTTATTTGAGAGATCTTAAGGAAACTGGCCAGGAGCAGGGGAAACTTGGAAGGAGCAGAATGTAAATATGGATAGGTAAATTACTGCTAGATTACAGGGTGTTTCAAATGCCAAGATGAGTCATCTGGATACAGAATCAAGTATTTGAAGAAAATCTTAGATTTTGTCTAATCCATTTCTCATTCAAGCATGAGTCCTAACAGGGCCAGTTAGGCGCCAAATCATCATAGGGGAATGACATCCTCAAAGATGTAAGTGTCTTAAATACATCTGGAAGCATGTTGGATGGTTTGGAGAGAATTTAAAGGTAGACTCTATCACTTAAAAAAAAAAGTCTAGTAATGACAAAGGCCAGGATTAGTTTCAAAGTGCAGCAGTGAGAATGGGAAGGGAGGAATCTGAGATATTGCTGAGTGAAACTAACTCATTCCCAGGTATCTGTTGAGCTGCTGCAAGTTCTAGTTCAGGTACTTGAGATGCATCGGTGAACAGAACAGAAAAAAGCTCTGTCCTGGAGGTGCTTACATTTTAGTGAGTCAAGAGGCCAGACAAACAATGAATTAGCAAAGTATACAATTTGTTGTGTAGTAAGTACAATAGGACATATAACAGGAAGGTCAATGCATAAGGCTGGTGGATGGATTACAGTTTTAAATAGGTTGATTAGGCTGGCCTTCACTGAAAAGATGACATGGAGAAAGTGAACCAAGTAGCCTTGTGGAGATCTAGGGGAAGAGTGTTCTAGGTAGAGGGAGAAGTCATAGCACAGGCCCCCAAGACAAGAAGATCAGGAGTGTTAAAGGAACAGTGGGGGGAGAATAGTAGGAAAGAAGGTCACAAAAGTCACATCGTAAGACATAGCCATATAGATAGAGCAGGAGACCATGGATTAATATAAAAGGAAATTCTCAAGCAAGAATTTTGAAATCTAATGCTTGTAAGATCTCTAATATATCATTAAAACTGCAATTTTTTGGGTTACTCATGAAGATTTTCTTCACTAGATCTGCAGTAGGACTGAGAATCTAATTCTTAATGAATTTCCAGGATGTTCTGGAATAAGTGAAACACATTTTATGGACCTCTGCTTTAGTCTTGAATCTGATTGATTGGGAATCTATTAAAAGATCAGGAAACTGAGAATCAATACAATAAGAAGTAGTAATTGTGGGATATCCAAAGGGATGTGCTTTGAAGATACTTAGAATTGGAACTTAGATGTGGGTATCTTGAGTTCAGAGGTAATCCCTGAGAGTAGATAAATTTTCCAAAAACAGCAAAATAGAGTGATGCAGAAGACTGAGAATACTGATTTTCTTCATTTTTACCCAGCTAAATCTTAGTCTCTGAATACAATGAATACAGCATTAGGAAGAATCAGGGACTGAAATTATGGTGGTTTATACAAAATGCTCACTCTGACAAACCCAGAATGGAGGTAGGCAGTCCAGGTCAGCTCTGCATGATACATAAAGTTGGAAGGGATATTGTCTCCTTTCACCTTTCTGCTTCCCAAGCTTCTCATCTTCCATTAAGTCATAATATGTTTGCTGGGGTTCCAACCATCATGGAAAAGCTCCAGGTAGGAAAACAGAAAGATGAAAGACCAAAGGGTTTTCCTAGAAGTACCACATAAAGACTCATGTTTGTTTTACTTTCACTTCCATCTGCAAGGGAAGCTTGGAAATGGAATTTTTTAGCTAGGCACATTACTCAGTGTTTTATTACTTAAGGAAAAAGGAAGAATGGCTATTGGGTAGGCAGCTAACAGGCATAGACATCATCAGGTGTTGAAATTGGCAAAGGTTCTTGCTTGAAATAAAGGTGTGTTCTAGAGCTAATAATTTATAAAATAAATATCAAATTATTCAAAACTAAGGAAATGTACACATACACACACACACCTGTCTAATAGTTTGCATTTTCTTCTGCTGAATGTTAGGTTAAAATGTAAGACATTCATTTGCTTGTGTAAAATATGTGCTAAGTGATAAATTTAGTTGGTTTAGGCACTGTTTTCCTAAAATAGTCTGTATAAATGGCAACTTTAAAATGTTTGTAGTTTTATAGAATAGTATGTCTTACTTACTTAAAAGATAACCTAAGCAGCATTCAAGTAGTTTCTGTAAGAATTGCTAAAGGGAAATTTGGGGGAGGATTCATTTGTCCAGGTAAAAGATGACTAAGGTTACTTGTTCCTTTAATAAGCATGTATTATGCACCTGCTGTGTGCCAGCTAATTGGGTGATGATATAAAAAGGTGTGGTGAATGAATGAGATCCCAAAGGAAACCTGGAGATGGGTCAAAGATTTAGAACTGACCTGGCATTGTGAGAGAGAGGACGTGTGAGTATAGTGGTACTTCACATAACCAAATTTGAGAATCCCCAATACATTTCATTTTGCTTGGTGCAATTCTAGAGCTATTAGGTGTGACAGAACTAAATTTTTTAAGGTTTTCTAAAATATAGCCTATCATTCACATTTTCATATTATTTCAAAAACAGAATTGAAATCATCTTGCTACTTTACAACCATAGGAAAGTTTGCATAATCAGAGTATAGTTTTGAAGTTGGGTTTCTATAGTATGAACCCTATAGTATGGGTTTCTTTTCACATAGTTTCATTAGAATGTAAATGTAAAGGCAACAATCTCATTCTTCACTACCAGCTGGAGCTCTCACCTTTCAAAGCTAATATTCTCTGGATTGTAAGTTTCCTAAACTAAAGGCAAGGATTTTTGTCTATTTACCAATACATGGCTCCCACTGAGGACATTGCCTGGAATGTAATAGAAGCTCAGATATTTTTGAATGAATAAATGAATCTCATGACTCAGAGGTAAGATGATCTAGAGATGCCTTCCAACCAGGCCTATTTGACACCCTCCTCCTGAGAGAGCAATTTGAAAACAAACAGTGTGACCAGTGTGATCTGTTTACTGATGTGCGTTGCACTTAGTGGCCCTCTGTGTTTGTCCGATAAATGGATCACTCTGAACTTTGTTTGTGATGGAAAAGCTCAACGTTGTTCTTTGGATCATAGACGTTTCACACTTGCTCATTGGAAAAAAATGCACACTGCAAAAGGTGTCAGAAAGACAGTAAAAATCACCCCAAATTATGCCTTCCAAATATAACTACTGTTAACATTTTAGCATATATACTTTGCAACTACTTTCCAGTGGAAAACAGTGACAGTTTATATCCTCTGCCTAGAGCTGAGCCTAGAATTTAGTAGGGGCTCAATGCTATTCGCTGAATACATAGATCATTAATTTTATGAAAGCTTAGCATTTTTATATTAGTATGTAATTAAAGGATCTTCTGGGGCACGTAGGTTATTTCAGGTTTTTAAAAAGGATTCTTGAATAAGCATTTTTAGACATATTTCCACACTTTTCTGATTATTTCTTTGTAAAAAGGCCCTAGAAAAGGGATTTCTGGATCAAAAGTATGTTATCCTTTAAATGGCTCTTGATACATATTTCAAAATTGCTGGAAAGACTGTATCAATTTATACATCCGCTGAAAGTGAACAAGAGTGCCTATTTCTCTATCCCTTCTCCAACATTGTATTGCCCCCTTTCTCATCCTTTTGAATATACGATGCAAAAAATGAATCTCTAAGTTTACATTGCTTTCAGTTATTAGGTTGATTATATTTTGGTAAATATAATGATTCTTAATTTCTTCTGAATTGTTCATGTTCCTTTATGAGATTTGTTTTGTATTGAAATTTAAGAGCTCATACGTTAAAGATAGTAACTTTTCACTGTTTATAGTTTATCTCTTAACTTCTTTATAGTGTTTTTGTGTGTCAATTTTCGGAGGCATTTTTTAAATTACAAAATCTATTGTAGCTGGCACACAATAAATGTTACATTAGTTTCAGGTGTGTAGCATAGTGACTCACCTTCTCCATGGTTATGCTCTGCTCACTGCAAGTGTAGCCACATTCTGTCACCTCACAGTACTGTTACAATACACTTGACTATAATCCTTATGTTGTACCTTTCATTCCCATAACTAATTCCTTCCCTGTCTGGATGCCTGTACTTCCCACTCTCCTTGACCCATTTCATCCATCCTTCCTATCCCCCTTCCCTCTGACAGCCATCAGTTTGTTCTCTGTATCTGTGAGTCTGTTTCTGTTTTTTGTTTCTTTGTGTCTTTTATTTATGAAATTCCACATATAAGTGAAATCATGTAATTTGTCTTCCTCTGACTTTTTTCATTTAGCACAGTGCCCTGTAGGTTCATCCTACAGAAATGTGTTGTCTCAAATGGCAAGATTTCATTCTTCTTTATGGCTGAGTAATATTCCTCTGTGTGTGTGTGTGTGTGTGTGTGTGTGTGTGTGTGTGTGTATCCATCTGTTGGTGGATTCTTGGGTTGCTTCCGTATCTTGACTATTGTAAATAGTGCTGCAATAAACATAGGGGTGCATACATCTTCCCAAATTAGTATTTTCATTTTCTTTGGGTAGTATTACTGAATCACATGGTATTTATATTTTCAGTGTTTTGCACAATCACCTTATTGTTTTCCATGGTAGCTATACCAGTGTACCTTCTCCTTAACAGTAAATGAGAGTTCATTTTTCTTCACATCCTTGCCAATACTTATTTCTTATCTTTTTGATAACAGCCATTCTGACAGGTATAAAGTGATATCTCATTGTGGTTTTGATTTGCATTTCCCTGATGCTTAGTGATGTTGAGCTACTCTGATGTGTCTCTTGGCCTTCTGAACATCTTCTTAGGAAAAATGTCTCTTAAGTTCATCTGTCCATTTTTAATCAGATTATTTGTCTTCTTGATAGTGAGTTATATAGCTTCTTTATATATGTTGGATATTAACTCCTAATCAGATATATTATTTGCAAATATCTTCTCCCATTCACTAGATTTCTTTTTTGTTTTGTTGATGGTTTCCTTCATTGTGCAAAAGTTAATTGTTTGTCTGATAGTTTGTTTTTGGTGTGATCCCAATAGTTTATTTTTGCCTTTGGTTCTCTTGCCTCAGAAGATAAATCTAGAAACAAGTTGCTAAGGTCCAGGAGATTATTGCCTACTTTTTTTTTTTTTTTAGTTTATTTTGATAGAGAGAGTGTGTGTGTACATCCACATGCAAGTTGGGGAGGGGCAGAGAGAGAAGGAGAGAGAGAATCCCAAAGGGGCTCTACGTTCAGCCTCCCAAACCATGAAGTCATGATCTGAGCTGAAATCAAGAGTCAGATGCTTAACCAACTGAGCCATCCAGGTGCCCCATGCTTATTTTTTCTTTAAGGAGTTTTATTTCATATCTTACATATTTCATGTCTTTAATCCATTTTGAGCTTATTTTGGTATATGATGTAAGCAGATGATATAGTTTCATTATTTTGCATATAGCTTTCTGGTTCTCCTAACACCATTTATTGAAGAGACTATCTTTTCCTCATTATGTATTTGGCTTCCTTTGTTGTAGATTTTGAAAACCTTTTTTATGTTTATTCACTTTTGAGAGAGGCAGAACATGAGCCGGCGAGGGTCAGAGAGAGAAGGAGACAGAGAATCTGAAGCAGGCTCTGAGCTGTCAGCACAGAGCCCCATGTGGGGCTCCAACCCATGAACCGTGAGATCATGACCTGAGCTGAAGTCGGATGCTTAACTGACTGAGGCACCCAGGGACCCCTATTTATTTATTTTTAAGAGAGAGCACAAGCAGAGTAGGGACAGAGAAGGAGGGGAAGACAGAATCTGAAGCAGGCTCCAGGCTCTGAGCTGTCAGCCCAGAGCCCAACACTGGGCTCCAACCCACAGACTGTGAGATCACAGTCTGAGCTGAAGTCAGATGCTTAACCGACTGAACCACCCAGCTGCCCCACTTTTGTTTTAGATTAATTGACCATATAAGCATGGGCTTATTTCTGGACTCTCTATCCTATTCCATTGATGTATATATTTTTGTGCCAATGCCATACTGTTTTGATTACTATAGCTTTGTCGTATGGCTTGAAATCTAGGGTTGTGATACCTCCTGCTTTGTTCTTTCCTCAAGATTACTGTGGCTACTCAAGGTCCTTTGTGGTTTCTTACAAATTTTAGGATTCTTTGTTCTAGTTCTGTTTAAAATGCTATTGGTTTTTGATAGGCATTGCATTGCATCTGTAGATTGCTTTGGGTGGTATGACATTTTTATAATCTATGAGCACAGTATATCTTTCCATTTGTGTCCTCTTCAATTTCTTCCATCAGTGTTTTAGTTTTCAGAGTACGAGTATTTTACTTCTGTGTTAGTTTTGGGGGGGAAGGCTATAATTATAAGTAGAATTGTTTTCTTAATTTCCCTTTCTGCTATTAGTATATAAAAACACAACAGATTTCTGTTTATTTTGTAACCTACAGCTTTACTGACTTATTTAATTTCTTGGTGAGGTCTTTAGGGTTATATATATATTTGTGTATATGTACATATATATAGTGTGTGTGTGTATAATCATGTAATCTGCAAATAGTTTTACTGCTTCCTTACCAATTTGGATGCCTTTTATTTCTTTTTCTTGTCTGATTGCTGTGGCTAGGACTTCCAGTATTACAATATGTAAATGTGACCAGCGTTGACATACTTGCTTTGTTCCTGATGTTAAAGGAAAGGCCTTTAGCTTTCCCCCATGGAGTATGATGTTAGCTGTGGGTTTGTCATATATGGCCTTTACTATGTTGAGGTATGTTCCTTCTAAAACTTTAAGAGTTTTCATCCATGGATATTGAATTTTGTCAAATATTATTTCTGCATCCATTGAGATGACCATATGGGTGTTTTCCTTCATTTTGTTAATATGATGTATCCTTTTATTTATTTTTTTATGTCTATTTATATTTGAGAGAGAGTGAGTGTGTGTGTGAGCAGGGGAGGGGCAGAGAGAAAGAGATGAAGACAGAATCTGAAGCAGGCTCCAGGTTCTGGCCTCCAGGCTCCAAGCTGTCAGCACAGAGCCCCAATGCAGGGCTCGAATTCAAGAGGCATGAGATTATGACCTGAGCCAAAGTCAGACACTTAAGCGACTGAGCCACGCAGATGCCCCAAATGTGATGCATTATGCTGATTGATTTTTGGATATTGAACCATTCTCGCATCCTGGGATAAATATCAGTTGATCATGGTAAATCATTCTTCTAATGTATTGTTGAATATCATTTACCAATATTTTGTTGAGGATTTTTGCATATATTGGCCTACGGTTGTCATGTTTTGTAGGGGCTTTGTCCAGTCCGGATGTAAAGGTAATGCTGGGCTCGTGGAATGAAGCTGGAAGTTGGGGGGACAACTGGCCCCGATGCGGGTGTGGGTTGGAGGATCCCGTGGTGCTCCCGGAGCTGGTTGCAGAGTGAGGATCTGCAGCTGGAGCTGTGCAGGCCTGGAGTGTTGTGGATGCTTTGCCCTTGTGTGCCCTTGGCGGCGTGGCTCTAGCTATAGTGGGCACTGTCCAGGGGTGTCCCAGCATGTACTGCGCAGGGGCCCATATTCGTGGGATGGCCAGGGCTGGCAAGGGGTCCAGGTTTGCCGAGGCAGCAGGCCAGGCAGGGTGCCCAGACCCTGCTCCCATCTGCTCTATCAACAAACAGCAGCACTCCTCAACCCCTCTAACTCTGGAGAGTATTCCATGGCTCCCTTGTTGCTTTAGCACACTTATGGATAACTTCCTTTATATTCTATTTGCTCTTTTAAACTGTGGCTGGACAGGATTACGGGCCCACGCTCACTGAGGCAGACCACCAGCCAGGCCCTAATCTTGTCTACACTGTCCACATAGAGGGGTAAGGTAAACAGGGCTGGTTGCCAGCCCCACCGACTTGGGGAGTTCCAGCAGGCCCCCCAGTGCTTGGTGGATATAGTGCTTTTAAAACTGAAGTTTTTTTTCTGTGCCCCAGGACAGCTGAGGCTGCTTACAGTGCCTCAGTGCTGCGGTTCACTGTGTTGGAGGTGGCTTTGCCAGTTGTTACCGTGGCTGTCTCTCCTGCCACCCTCTGTGTGGTCTGAAAAAGTAGTGTAGGGAACTTTGTTGTACAGAAGCTGTTCAGTCACCCGTCAGTTCTTCAGGAGGAACTGCTGCATGTGTGGGTGTAGATTCAGTGTGTCCACTGAGGAGGGGAGTTCAGGGTCTCCCTACATTGCCATCTTGGACCCTTCCCTGTGTCCCAGTTAATTTTCATGATATATCATCTTTCAGCTTTGTCATAAAATTTTCTGCTTTAATGTCCTATTTCTCATTTCAAGGTAAAGATCATTTTTCACTTACAGTTTTCTACTAGTATTTTTACATTTCAATTTAAATTGCTGTATATGCATTCCATTTCTGTGAGGGTTTATTTTGTTATGAAATGTAAGGTAGGGATCTAAATTTATTTTTCTCAAATTATAATCCACCTGAGATAATAATCATGTATTTAATACTACATTCTTCTCATATTGCTTGGAGGTGTTTCTTTTATATACTAAATTGACATATAGAGTTGTGTCACTTGTGGAAGCATTCTCTCCCCCATTACCCTGCCCTCCCCTCTCTGTTTTGGTCTTGTTTGACCCCTACTCTCAAATTCCATTACTGCAAATTCCATCACTAATCACTGCAATGAAAACCTATCCTCATAGTATCCTACTCCCACTGTTATTTTATATATTTTTTTCTGTTTATTTTTCATGTTTATTTTTCCACTTAACCCAATGAATGCATCACTTAATCAAGATTAAGAGGGTGGTTCAGTTGGTTAAGTGTCTGACTTCAGCTCAGGTCATGATCTCACAGTTCATGGGTTCGAGCCCTGCGTAGGGCTCTGTGCTGACAGCTCAGAATCTGGAGCCTGCTTCTGATTCTGTGTCTCCCTCCGTCTCTGCCCCTCCCCTGTTCCCATTCTGTCTGTCTGTCTGTCTGTCTGTCTCTCTCTCTTTCTCTTTCTCTCTTTCTCAAAAATAAATAAACATTAAACAAATGTGTTGGGATATTTATTGAGATATATTTTTATGACTTTATTGAGAGAATTGACATCTTTCAAATGTTGGATCATTGAAGCTTAGTTTCTTTTCTCCGTTTATTGGTATTTCTCTCATGTGCTGGGGAGAGCTTTCTTCAAATAAATCCTGTCTACTTTAGTAATTTGTTCATAGATGATTTATATTTTATGAAGATATTGTCAATAGAATCCTTTCTAAATTATATGTTCTTGTTTGACTGTTAGCACACATGAGGTATTTGATTTTGACACTGACCATCAGTGTGAATTCTTTCTTTTTGAGTAGGTTTTAAGCTAATATTCATCTTCAGATGTTTTAAAATTATATTGTATGTCATGAAACAAAGTATTTTTAAATGAGGTTTTCAGTTAGTTAAGCTTGACCAGGTATATTTTGGTTACACGATTTTTTCAGCAAAAATGGTTCATTTTCATTTGCTGAAGTCTCATGGACTCTGGTTCCAACAGACAGCTTTTAAGGTTTCATGTAAGAGCCCTTACAAAGTAGCAAGAGAGATTACTCTTCTGCTAAGAGTAGAGGTCAGAATTTATGCCAACTGGGATTTAACTCATGATTCCATGAAATCTGTTTATATCAAATTGGCATTCATATCTCAGATCAACTCTAAGAGAAACAGAATGTGAGCTACAAATGCTAGACGCATGTCGTTTGAAATAATCTGGTAGCCATAGTTTAAAACTGAAAAGAAATAAGTGAAATTAATTTTAATAATATATTTTCTTGTACCTAATGTATCCAAAATACTATTGCACCATATTATTGATATAAAAATTAGTAAGGAGATACTTTGCATTCATATTCTGTATTATGTTTCTACCTGCTGCGTATTTTGTATTTATAGCACATCTCAATTTGGACTAGTCTCATGTCAGTTGCCACACATGGCTACTGGTTGCCGTTCTGGGCAGCACAGTTTGGAAACTATACCTCTACCATGTGCTTACATGTTAGGATTTACTAGCATTCTTCAGAGTAAAACTTCACAATGGAAATTATGACTCAAAGTAAGCGTATTAAAAATACATGTGTGGCTATGCCTCTCAGCTTCCTTTCCTACAATAGAAGGCTGTCAAGAATACCCTCATAAAACCTTGTCCATGCTTAAATGATACTGGTTTAGACTTGGCCCTTATGGCAGTTTAGAGGTTTTATGTAAGTATATCATGGCATCTTTTGGAGCTATTGTTTTTTGTTTTTCTTTTTTTAATACTATTTTTAAATAGCTTTGATTAGCAAAAGCCGTCCCGCTGTCCCTTCCTATTGTTTTCCACTTAAAAGTTAACAGATAGTGTGTATAAGTGGCTTTGAGTAGTGTGCTTTTATATACAACATTGCCATCACTTTTGTTAATCTGAGGGCACTGCAGTACTTGGCTTCACAGTCATTTGCACAGCCAACTGGGCAAAGGGAAATGTCTGTTTTAAATTGAGCCTCTGGTGATTATTTTGTGTGAGCCATCTTTGAAGATTAGTGGTCTTTTTAAAAAAATTTTTTTAATGTTTTTGAAAAGAGAGAGCGCATGAGCAGGGGAGGAGCAGAGAGAGAGGGAGACACAGAATCCAAGGCAGGCTTCAGGCTCTGAGCTGTCAGCACAGAGCTCCATACAGGGCTTGAACTCATGAACTGTGAGATTATGACCTGAGCTGGAGTCAGAGGCTTAACTAACTGAGCAACACCCAGGTGCCCTGAAGATGACTGATCTTGATCTACCTGGGGTTGTACTTAATGGAATTCAGTTAGTCAGGTGACAGTTTAGTCAGAGGCTATTACTAAGAAGGCCAAAGTTAGCCTCCTTCATTCTGGACCAGGAAACTGCTTTAGTGGCCCAGACCTATTTAGAATACAAGATTGGCTTTCACGAGGGAAGCAGGCAAACAGTGGTATTCAAGAGTGAATCTGACACCATCTAGAATAGCTTTTGTAATTGGCTTGGGTCCCATTGCTTACCTCAGGTCCTAAAGGAAATCCAGCTTAGTGTAAAAGAAATCCTCTTCCGGCATCCGCATCCCAACTTTTCCTCTTATCTCTCCCTCACCTTTGTGTAGACTTAGCCCTGCCCCAGCCCTGCAAACCTTAGAGATAGCAGACATTTAATGAGCTCTGACTTAGCACTCTAAGGATATGGCATGAATCACCTTGTCACCATTTCCTTGACCTTGGTGCCTGTCACAGCAGCTCAGAGCTCCTGAAGTGGGGCCCTGCCTTCAATCCTCTGGGAGAGGAGACCCTCTTACTGACCATAGGTTGACTGGCACTGTACTTGTGAGCAATTCACAAGTTTGTAAGCAAACTAGGCCTGCCAAGAGTTCTGAATATCATTTGCTTTCACTTTCCCCGCTGTTGCTCTTGGCCAGCTGTCTGGACAAACCCGTTGCTCCATGTTGAAGCTCTTTGATTCTGGGTGCATCTATCGTCCACGACCATTTTTCCTGGATCCCTCCCTTGGTCTGCCACTGTATTGTTATCCTAATGGCTGTGACAAGTCGAATTTTTCCAGTTCCTATCTAGCTAGCCTATCTTACCTTTGTTGTTGTTGTTTGTCCCAGGCCATGTCCTATCTGATAAAAATAAATAAAACAAGGTCTCTGTATATAGATTTGACCCAAATTTGATATGGTACTCTATACCTTAAGCCTGAGTTGGGTTCATTCCACCATCAATGCCAGAATGATTGTGACAAATGTTCTCAGGTAGACTTACTCAACTTCTATAGCTTTATTTTCACAGTTCTGAATAATGGTTGGAGAAATGACATGAAGAAGAATGATTCTGTCCGCCATCTTTAATGTGAAGTGTGTCCAGTGTGGTCAGGCAAGGGGAGGCTTGTGTCCTGTGGATTGTTTTATAGCCATGTTGTGTGTTCCTCAGTAGTGCTCACCCCGGATTGCACAGTGAATCAGATTGGGAGCTTCTAAATAATACTGATACCTGGACACACCACAGACCAGTGGAACCAGTCTGGTCCATTGGGCATATGGACTAAGCATTGATATTTTCTCTCCCAGGTAGTCTTGAAGTGCAACAATGCTGAAAAACACAGGTGTAGTGAATTTGCTTACTTTGCAGAGAGAAGGATATAGGTTGTATAAAGCCATGTGGGTTCCCAGCCATAAACCAAGTGCATGTAGGTATTTTGGTAAAATTTTTGTCTAGTGCCCAGTTACCTAGTGGGTCTAATTATCCTCCTCTTGTTTATCCTTCTCAGAAATGGTAACCTTTATAGGATGATACTTGATTGTTAGATTTTGAAGACTTTCATTAAAATTCTAAACAATTTGTATAACCAAGTGAAGAATAAACACATTTAGTTTATTTTTAGCCGGTGTTATATCTACTCTGGGAGTGTGATGAATTTGAGCCTTTCTGTAGTGTCATTACTAGTTTTTTGCTAGCCTGCCTACTTTTAGTATGTGGTAGTTAATTTCTTTATTCAGCCTATATATTTATAGCCTACATATGTAATCATCTGCACCTAGAATAAATACCTTAACGCTTTGCTAAGGCTCTGAAACTTTAGTGGCATCTTTATGTTAAAGGGTTTATTTTCTTCAATTTGTAAGTATTTTCTTCTTTTTTTTTAACAGTTTTTAAATTCCATTTACATACAGTGTCATATTAGTTTCAGGTGTACATAGTTGTTCAACACTTCCATACACTACCTGGTGCTCATCCGAAGTGCACTCCTTAATCCCCATCATGTATGTCACCCCACCCATCCTCCCCACCCACCTCCCCTCTGGGAACCACCAGTTCTCTATAGTTAAGTTTTGTTTCTTGGTTTGCCTCTCTTTTTCCCTTTGCTTATTCATTTTGTTGTTTTAATTCCACACACGAGTGAAATAATTTGGTACTTGTCTTTCTCTGACTTATTTTGCTTAGCATAACACTCTCTAACTCCATCCACATCTTTGCAAATGGCAAGATTTCATTCTTTTTATGACTGTGTTATATTCCCTTGTGTGTGTGTGTGTGGGCACGCACGTATCTCCTTCCTTATGCATTCATCAGTTGATGGACACTTGGGCTGGTTCCATAATTTGGCTACAGTAGATCATGCTGCTACAGACATCAGGGGGCATGTACCCCTTTGAGTTAGTATTTTTGTATTCTTTGATTTATCCCACAAGGATATTAAGTCTTTTACCAGTTAATGTACAGAAAATGAAAACTGGCCACAGGTCCTAATTTACCTGCTTTCTCTGGTTGCTGAGATGAAACTCCCTTTTGAGACACTTAATTTAGCCAGTGGGTTTCTCTGTGGCCACAGTATGGGTGCTGGGTGTCTAGCTTCAGGGTGCAATTATTACAAACTGAGGATTAGAAAACAAGATACACTAGAGCCAGTGCATTGTGTCCAATTGTTGCCTGACTGTTTTATATTTGATTGTTCTCTTTTATCCTCATTATTTCGGCATTTAGACTTGAATTTTTTTTTTTTAAGGTGATAAGGTGACGTATCTTCCCCAGATGGAATTCTTTTTTAAAAGCCAGATTTTGACCTAGGAAGGGAGGGAAGGTTGGCTCAATTTAACCCCAGATGGCTACTTTTTTTTTGTCTTTTTGTTTAAAGTTCAATGAAAGAAATATTATACGAGTTGGCCTTTTGTTGACTTCTTAGTGAATATCATTAGGAAAGAAGGGGGAAAAAAAACCTCTCTTAATTTTCCCAAGTGCCAAGTCAAATCTTCCTTGATCTTATTAAGTGGCTTTCCCTGTGGAATTTATCCTTATGGTTGGTGAACTGTTCCCTTATGTTTTAATTTTACATAAGTCTGAATACCATGATTTCACTCTGTATAATAGTTTTCTTTATGAGATATCAGACATTTTTCCATATGTTCACCTGGAAGTCTCCTTTTTAAAAAATTCCATTGACTCAAACTAGAATCAGCATTTTTACTGTTTATACATCATGTGTTTTTAATCTATTCGGTACCAGACTAGTTAACATGGTAGCCACTTAAAAAGTGGAGCACTGCCGGGGATCTACCCAGGGGATACAGGAGTGCTGATGCATAGGGTCACGTGTACCCCAATGTTCATAGCAGCACTGTCAACAATAGGCAAAACATGGAAAGAACCTAAATGCCCATCACCTGATGAATGGATCAAGAAGATGTGGTATATATTCACGATGGAGTACTACATGGCAATGAGAAAGAATGAAATCTGGCCATTTGTAGGAAAGTGGATGGACCTCGAGGGTGTCATGCTAAGCGAAATAAGTCAGGCAGAGAAGGACAGATACCATATATTTGCACTCATAGGTCTAACAGGAGAACAGGGGAAACCTAATGGAGGACCAAGGGGAGGGGAAGAGGGAAAGAAAGTTGGGGAGAGAGAGGGACGTAAAACTGGAGAGACTGTTCAATACTGAAAACAAACTGAGGGCTGAAGGGGAAGGGGGAAGGGGGAAAAGAGTTGGTGGTGATGGAGGAGGGCACTTGTGGGGAAGAGCACTGGGTGTTATATGGAAACCAAGTTGACAATAAACTATTTAAAAAAAGAAAAAGGTGAGTGATTGAAGCAAAGAGGAACAGAGAGTGGTGGAGGGAGGGTTTATGAGCAATGGAGCAGGGGTATGGTCAGATATGTATTTTGAAAAGATACCTTGAACTTCAGTATGAAGTACAGGTAGCTTAGTGAATACAGGGAGGCCAAGTTTGGAGGCTAATCCATCTTTCCTGGCAAAAATGATGATAAATTGGTCTTATGCATGTCAGTGGAGAATAAGAAAAGTGATCCATCAGAAGTCAGGTGGAGAAGGACACATACCATATGTTTGCACTCATAGGTCTAACAGGAGAACAGGAGAAACCTAATGAAGGACCAGGGGGAGGGGAAGAGGGAAAGAGTTGGAGAGAGAGAGGAACGCAAAACCTGAGAGACTATTGAATACTGAAAACAAAACGAACTGAGGGTTGAAGGGGGAGGGGGGAAAAAGTGGTGGTGATGTAGGAGGGAACTTGTGGGGAAGAGCACTGGGTGTTATATGGAAACCAATTTGACAGTAAACTATTAAAAAAAAAAGTGGAGCACATTTGTTTTCAGTGGCGCAACAACAGAACTTGAGACTGTAACTTTCTTAGCACTGTCGCCACTCTCCTCAACTTCTTAAGCTATTGCCTTATAATGGTTGACTTAGAAGAAAATGAAATGAAGCATTTGGGCTCCCAATAGGCCTGGAATGGTAACTGACTTCTGGCTCTTCCAGGCGGTGTGGCCTTGGGCAAGTCACATCACCTGAGACTCCATTTTCCATTGAGTGGTCGTAATACCTACCAGTAAACCATCTGCCAGTGTGTAGAGAGTAGACTGACTGACAGTGGAACCTCCGAAGGAGCCTGAAGCACACGGATTCCCAGAGATTCTGATGTCACCTTGGGGAGAGGAGATAGAACAAGGAGCAGGGATGGTGGCTTCGACGACTAGGCATCAATGGAGGTGACAAGAAGTGGTCAGATTGAGCACATGGTCTGCAAGTAGATGTAACCAATTCATTGATGGATAGGATGTGGCATATTAAAGAAAATGGGGAGTCAAGGGTTAATAAAATTTTGGGCCCTGAGATAGAAAACACTGGCATGAAGGAATGAAAATATCCTTGCATCTTAGAAAAGAGTGGGAAGCTCTACATGTGCCTAATATGTATGTATGTGTGCATTTTTTAGTTTTCTTAGAATATCGCATTTATTCTAAAATCAGGATTTCCATCTTCTACTTCCTCCATCTTCTTTGAATATTCTTTAGGATCTCAGTAAACATAACTATCAGTGTCTTATCTTCACTCCATAATCAGAGTCATTGAGAACTTTGTTTCATGTTCTCATCATGTTCTTTTGGTTCTTGAGGTATCCCAAGCTGCAGGGACATCCTTCAGAGTGGAGAAATTAAATGAAAGCACTTGCTATAAAGTAGGTGCTAAGCAAATGTTACTTAAATCTGTGTCTGGTTTTGATTGGGATAAGATCAAGCTGTTCAGATTTGGGAAGCTGAGGTTTTTAATGTGTTGGAATGGTTTTAAGGTTTTTTTATGTTTTTTATTTATTTTTGAGAGACAGAGAGAGGCAGCGTGAGCAGGGGAGGGTCAGAGAGAGAGAGAGACACAGAATCAGAATCAGGCTCCAGGCTCTGAGCTAGCTGTCAGCACAGAGCCTGACGCGGGGCTCGAACCCACAAACCGTGAGATCATGACCTGAGCCGAAGCCGGACGCTTAACCAACTGAGCCACCCAGGTGCCCCGGAATGGTTTTAAAACCTCAGTGAGTTTTCTCCCCTTTGCTCAACAATGGCCAAGCTATCCCAAGCGAATCTACAGGGCTGATTTTGTGATTCTAATTAGTGGCGGTAGCCTGTGGAAGCACAAGCATTGAATTTACAAGGCTTTCTCTGCAGTGGGTGATTTTTATTTAGGGCGTCAGAAGGTTCTTGAAGCATCTGTTCAATCCATCCTTGCATCATTCTTGTTCCACCTGCGAATTGGGTAGCGCTGATGGCAGTCTTACACATGTGTAGGTGTCATTGCTTTAATGTCACGGAGCACAGTGCTGGGTCTTCTCCGTCTTTGCAGCCCACCAGCTGTCATTCACACATCCTGGTGTAATCTGCTTGGTGGAAGTTTCTGTCGTGTTCTTTAGCCACATCCTGATGTACTGAAGGAAGGCAGCCCTAACTTACTTGCTTTTGTCAAAGTGACTCCTAGGTCTTTCAGCCTATCTTGTCTAACCGGTCTTGGTGGGTTCTTTAATACTAACCTCAGTGCTTATAGCAGACCAGCCATCCCTGAGCCACACCCGTTCTTAAGGTCATGTTGGGGTTTGGTGGAGTTCTCTGGTGTTCCTTTATGGATTTCCCGTTTTCCTAGCCTTGTTCAGTGGACTTGTTGGATGTTTTACATGCCAGATTGTGACACTGCTCATCTTCAATAGGCAGATGAGGGTGTCACCCCTTTCCTCATCCTGGGCAGTGTCCTGTAAAGTAAAATACTATTCTTGCTTGTGGGCAATTTATGTTGCTGCGTGTGCTGCACTGACTTCTCTGCCAAAGTCATAATTAGCAGGTAGGTTTTAGGCTCCTCACAGGGTGTTTTTGATGATTGAGACCTTATTAAAAATAAAGGAGAAGTATTATTTCGCTCTTGCAGAGTCACAATGGAGGTAAGAAGCAGGTGCCTGTCAAACTCCGCTGACTCATCCTGAGAATAATACAGCAGCAAAACGATGTTGTTTGACTGTTTCTGCTGCTTTTAATAAAACAAGAACCAGTCTGTTGGAACCAGTCATGTGTCTACCTGCTTTTATATTATAAAATGCATAAATGTCTCTAAAAATGAAAGTTGTAATAATTCAGATAATTTTCATGACTGTTTATTTGTATTTTTCCGCCAGTATGCTTTCAGGGCTGGCTCATTCAGAACTATAATTCAGTTATATCTTCCTAGGAATACGTTGCTACTGGAGAGGTTGACCAACCTGCAAGGATTTTTATCAATTCATTACTGCTTTTCTCCATGTATAAAAAGTGACTAAAACTTGGTCGCATATTGGCACTGTATTTATGGTTCTCTGATGACATCAGAATTTTCTTAAAAAAAAAAAAAACTTTTTCAAAAGGTAGCCTTTTGGAATTGTAGAGAGTTGGAGGAAACTTAGAGATTACACAGTGCAACACGGTCCCTGACACAGCCTGCCTAGCAATTGGTTACCCAGTTCCTGCTTGAGTGCCTCTCGGTGGTGAAAATCATGTCCCTGAAAGTCCATTCTATTCTCAGCCAAGTCTAATTCTTAGCGAGTGTGTTCTTGCTAAGAAACATCCCCCATATCATATTTGCACGGTTTTGTTTTGTTTTGAGCCTTGGTATACAGCCTTTATGTTATCTAGACTTCCAAAACTCTCTCCAATTCTGATTCTTTAATGACATCTGCACATTTATTAATAATGCCATGTATGACCTTATCCTGTCGTTGGAATCCAGGCAGTTTGGCTCCAAAGTCCTCTTGAAGTTATGTATTTATTTTAACTGTCCAAGGGATCTTTTTGTATCACAACATAGATTCATGGGTCTCAGTCTTTGGGGTCACTCACCCTGGACACTGTTGTCCTGTTTTTTTCTCCTCTATAATGCACTTCATTTTGAAAGATATTTTGTACCTTTGGCATGCATGTGACTTTAGGGTACACGGACCCCCTCCAGCCCCACTCTCTGTGATGGTCCCTGCTCTGTGCTAGGTCTGGCTGTCTGTGTCTCTGGACCCTAAGTCCATATTCCAGGAAGGGGATCTGATTAGCCCAGCTGGTCTGTGCTCCGCATTAACCCTGACACCCCAGGCCAGAGTAGTAGGTCAGGAGAGGCGCAGAGGGGCAGGAACCAAGGGTATCTTAGGGTAAGCTCCTTCAGAAAGGCTTTGTGAGCCCTATCTGAGGATGTTGGTCAACTAGTTGAGAATCTACATTTTTACATGATCATAGAACCTATTTGTCTCAGTTTAAAAGAATAGGGTAGGGCCTAGCTGAAAGTCTTGCTGAAATCAATATCTAAAGGCTCCATTTTTAAAAAGGAAAGAGTCAGTGGAGGCTTGCTCGTCCCTGATGGTCTCCTCCTTCCTTGAAACCATTCTTTTAACCATCTACACTGGATTCTTAACTGGCCTTGACCCCATTTTGGCCAGTAACAGTATTGTTCAGATATCATAAGGATAAATTTTTAAAAAATTAATGGTAATTTTCAAAAAAATCTCTGAGCATACATTTCTCATATGAGAAACACCACTTTTTTTTAAGTTTATTTATTTTATTTTTGAGAGCGAGAGAGGACACGAGCAGGGAAGGGGCAGAGAGAGAGGGAGAGAAAGACTCCCAAGCAGGGATCCTCTACACGGTCAGTACAGAGCCCAACATGGGGCTCAAACTCATGAACCGTGAGATCACGACATGTGCTGAAATCAGGAGTCAGACACTTCTCTGACTGAGCCTTGCACGCACCCTGAGAAATGCTGCTTTTAAAACAGTGAAGTCCTATTCAATGTTACCTGAATTCTCAAAGCTAAAGGAGAATATTGCTTTTAGCCTTTGAACTATTTTCATATTTTTACCAAATCCTTTGGAAATAGAAATTGTAGTTCCCATTATATAAATCTGTGAACTCTGAAAGTACCTCTGTAGACTATGTTCATAAACAGTTTCTAACATACAAGATTCACTTTCTTTTCTGTGTAGAGCACTGGGATGGCTCGCTCTTACCTTCAACTTCTGGAACCTCTCTCATTCACCATGGTTCTTCTATGATGAATGACAATTTACTTAATGATTCTGCAGGTTCCCATAGTTCTGTAGGTTTGAAAGTCTGTGTGTATGTGTGTGTGTGTATAGATGTAGACCTAGATATGCTGTCAGATAGAGTTGATTTAGAGCATCAGCTGGGGCAGACTTCTTTTTTAGCAAGCCTCAGCCATCTTCTGCACTTCATTCCTCCAACTAATATTTGTTCTAACTTTCCTAAGAAGGTCTTAAGTTGATCACCCTTGATAGAGAAGGAGTAGGAAAAGTAGGAGTTGAGAAGTTCTGTTATATATTTTATTATATGTTAACATTATGCCATCAGTTGCAGGCAGCAGACCTATCCCAGCAATTCTTTGTACTCCACATGGAAGGAAAGAAAATATTTCAGTAGTCTCTAAAATTTTTTATTTTTTTAATGTTTATTTACTTTTATTTGAGAGAGAGAGAGGGAACATATATGGGGAGAGAGAGAGGGAGGCACAGAATCCAAAGCAGGCCTCAAGCCCTGAGCTGTCAGCACAGAACCCGACATGGGGCTCGAACCCACAAAGCATGAGATCATGACCTGAGCTGAAGTCAGCCGCTTAACCGACTGAGCATCCAATCGCCCTAGTCTCTAACATTTTTTAAAACACCTTTCTTTTCTTTTGTTCTCAGATGCCTGCGTATCTGTTGTTATTCGCTCTTGAGCTTATGAGCTGATTTCCAACCTTTTCCCTGATCTTGTTTATCTTTTACATGTGTAGCAGCCTTGGTCTCTTTGAAGGCGCCTTCCTTTCCCCTCTGTCAGGACTTTCAGTCAGCACGTTGCTTTAGACAGCCTTCCAGACCTCTGTCCTTTTTGGGTCTTGATGATTACTTGAAATGTGTCCTCCCAAAGTCTAGAATACCTCCAGGTCTGTGTTAGCCTGGTATTCCCCTTTTTGCTTGTCGAAAGCTCTTTGGTACAGTTTTGTTTTCTACAGTTTCAGTTCTACTTTATCACTTTTGCATCAAGTAAAGTCCCATCCATGGTAGCAATTCCTCATCTTGTTTCTGTCCCTTCTCAGAGATGAATCTGATGCCAAGACGAGTCAATGGAGCTATTAGCTAATTGAGACTTCTAGGAGATGCCTGGTGGATGTCTGGCAGTTGAAAACCTCACTGCTAGCCCAGTCTGTTTCTGTGCCAATTTTTAAATCTATATTGGGAACATACCATTTATTGCTTTTATCTGACCAAGTGATCTATGGGCTGTTCCCAAGGAGGAATCATTACATTCCTTCCATCTTTTATTGTTCTTCCTTTCCTGTTAGGCATGATTTGGCATCAATAAAAATGTTCATTATTATTTCTAGCAATTCAACATGCCCAAAATGATTATTTTCTAGGTTAATTTGTGAGTCTGGTGGGCAAGGAAAGTGGGTGCTTACATTAGGCAGGCCCTGGATTTTCATGTGATACTGCTCGAGGATAACCTTTCTGCCTAATGTCAGAAGTAATTTTTTTTAGCATCCACCACATAAAATTCATAGTACTACGTTTGGAGTTTGCTGTAATTCAGCATGAGTTCAGGAAATACTAAGCCATTTATTTGTCCTGCTCTACATAAGAAATGCTGTCTGTGTGGTTTCACACTTGTTTTTAGATCAGTTCCCACAAAGACACTTAAAGAAAACTATCATTTTCCATTTACTGTATGATGGGTCCTGATAGGAGAACCTATTAGTGGGTATCAGGATAGGCACAAAACTGTGAACTTCTGGGAACTTTTGGATGCCTGATATTAAAATAGAAAATTTAGTGAACATTTATTACATGCAAGTGAATTTCCTGACGTGTTCTTTGTTTCCTCCTCCCGTTAAAGTAACGTACCTGACAGTTACTTACGTGTGCCCTTCTGCCTGTCCTGTCTCAGGGTATACATTGGGTATCTCTGTGACATCGCTTCTGCTCAGCTGCTGTAATGTAGCAGGATTTTCGCACAGGGACTTGTGACACCGAGGTTTTCCTTTCCAGGAAGTAACTTTATCCGTGCCAGCACTGCTCAGTTGGGTTCGTACCTGAAGACACTGAGCCCTGAACAACATGTGGCATAGTTTTTTATACTATTTTCAGTTTCTTTCTCTTCCATATATGGTAACACACAAACATGCAGTCTAGTGAAGTGGTCTCATGTTACAAGGTCATGAGGGATGTTGTCACATTCCCGGATAGCCAGGTTGCCTTGAGGGTTTTTTGTTTGTTTTATTCCTTATGGAGGGAACCCTACCACAATATACCTAAACTATATGTCAAAAGATTAGTATTAGAGTGGTCAAAAGACCACGTTGTGTTCAAAACTTTTGTAGGTGACACTTCAAGGAGGAATGGTCAGAGAGGGTGCTTTCACATATAAGGAGCATCTAAAAAGACCATGTGGGCAGGAGAGATTTATGATGGGAAAAACTACTGAGGCCAAACAGGGCAAGTAGACGAGAAATAGAGTTAGAAGTTGGGTCAAGCTTATTTGTTGAATAAATAAATGCATCCATTAGCGTTAAAGCTTTAGAGCTAGGTTGGACTTTAATCAGTTTCCGTGTATTATCCTGGCTGTGGTCCTCACTGGCTCTCTGACCGTGAGCAGTTCTCCATTAGAAGTAGTTTCCTTATCTTCATCACTTTGAGAAGAATTCTTTAAAACCCTTATGAAGGGTTTTTTTTTTAAAGCTGAAAACAACCCGTTTTTTGAAGCAGATAACCGTGTTTTACGCCATTGCGGTAAGTGAGTGCCCTTTGTTACAACATTTTGTTGGGCTTGAGAGTAATGAGCTGCCATCACATTTGCATGAATGAGAAGGAAAAGGAGAGGAAGCTAGGGATGTGGAAAGTTTTTTGGCTGTTATGCAAATTCTTTAGGGTGACAACCCATAGTTATCCCAGAACATGCTGGACTCAGGGCTTGGTTAGAAGAGCTGTTAACATCAGAGGAGATCTGATCTAGCAAGTAGGGCCACTTGGGGAAGGTTCTAGGCAGCCTGGTGATTTGGTGGGCTGGGTAGTTGCATGATGGTTCCCGGTCATCATTCCATGCAGAGCAGGAAAGTCCACTAGTGAGTGATTGGAGGCCATACCTCTCAGTCACATACTGACAGGTGTGGTGTCAGTGCCCTACATTAGATGGATATTGGGAGAAAACTTCCAGCCAAAGACTGAAATGCCTCTGCTAAAATTCCACAGTATGGAAGCTGAGCATATACTTTAAGTTGGTAATAATATTTCCCAGAATCAAATGAGAAGCTTTACAAGAAAAGCCAATGATGATCCAAGGCAGCTTGACTAATAGATGGATAGTTCAGATCAGTCTTATGTGTGCTAAACCTTTCCATATGTCCAGATTGCACATTGACTGTTTACCACCTTTAAGTCAAAAAAGGGAACAGTAACTTGATGCACGAGTCCCTAAAGACTGCCAGCAGTTGTAGAAGAGGAGTTCTCCAAAGAAAACCAAAGGATTTTTTCAGGGGAAGCAGATGCTGAGATGAAATGAGCAGCAGATGTCCACTGCACTGAGCCTAAATCAACACTCAGTATAGGAAGGTATATTGCTGCAATTGAAAATTTCATTTCCCTTCTGGCTATTGCAGTCATGGTCTAGAAATTTGAGACAGATTGCTAAATATTATCTATTTAATTTCCATACTTTTAAAGGTGTTTGATTTCATCAATGCCATCCTTGAAAATGTAGTGTGTGAGTCTTAACCTCTGAAGCACCCTGCTCCTTGTTTCCAGAGTGGTGGTTTCTTCCTTTTGTTCTGTCTCTGAGCAGCTGCTGCCTAGCTCACAATCAATCCTTTGAAATAGCTGTTCTGCTCTAACAGCACAGGATATGGGATTTCAAATGTCTTTGGTACCTCTGGTACTGCTTCTATATTTCTAATAAACTACATATATAGTAAGATACCATTAAAAACAAAATAAATACAAGCCTGTAAATTATATTTAGCCAAAGATTGCTTTGTTCCAGAAACTTGAGCCAGAAACAAAACAAAACTACTATTACATGAGGACTTCTAATTATTATTTTTCTCACAAAACACAATGAAAACATACTAAAATTTTGGAAAAGATGATGCTCATGATTGCCCAATGAGTAGCCCCTAAGTTTTACAGTTGTGCCTCTAAAGTCTCTGGTCCGTTTTCTGGCTCATATTCTTTTACTAGATTCAATGACCGTTGCAAGCAAGGCTGTTTGCCTGATGGCCTCATTGTGTGTTAAAAACCATGAGCAATTAATGTGATGTCTAATATTTGAGGTCACTGAGCAAAAGGATATACAATTGGACGCTCCTGCATATGTTAAGAGATAATATTATAGATAACTTTGATTCCAGTTTTAGCCTTCCTTAGAACTGCAATATAGTTGAGACCACAGAAATTCAATGTGCTGTAACCATATTACCAGGCAACAGAATGATTTTTGTATTTTGTTCTTTTTTCCCTCCTACTTACCCACCCCTGCTTTTCTGTTGCATAACCCCCCACACAGATGACAATTTGGGGGGAAACATTTATGATTTAATATTAATTTATAAAATCATAGGGTAAAATTCATTATTTTACTGAGTAGATTTAGCCTCTGGTCACAATTTTCATTAAATATTAAATGTTATCCACAAATTTTAAAAATGTTAATACCAGGGTGCCTGGGTGGCCCAGTCAGTTAAGCATCTAACTTTGGCTCAGGTCATGATCTTACAGTTCGTGAGTTTGAGCTCCACATCAGACTCTGTGCTGACAGCCCTCTCTCTCTCTTTAAAAAATAAACATTTAAAAAAATATTAATACTTATATTAATGTCCTTAAGACTTGTTTTTCCCCTTTCAAGTATTTTGAAGAGGCGATTAATTTTGTAACATCTGGATATAGGATAGGCTGACTGGAATGTATGAGTGACAAGTATTATGCTACATTGCTCACATAATGTCATTTCTCTTAACTATTTTATGCATGACGAAGCTGAGGCTCAGAACATAAAATAATTTGTACAGTGTTATATAAAAATTTGTATGGAGATCTCACCATAAAGCCTGTTCCATTTCCATCTCTGATTATAGTAATAAAAATAATAGCTAGAATGTTTGTATGTACACGAGGAGCTAGACACTATCCCAAATACTTTACACACATGCATTATTTCATTTACCCCCCACAGAAACCTATGAAACAAGGTAGGCAGCTAGAGTTAAATAATTTGCTTAAGACAACCCTAGCTCAGGGTGCCTGGGTGCCTCAGTCGGTTGAGTGGCTGACTTCGGCTCAGGTCATGACCTTGTGGTTCACGAGTTTGACTGCAGCAGTTTGACTGCTGACAGCTCAGGGCCTGGAGACTACTTCAGATTCTGTGTGTCTCTCTTTTTCTCTGCCCCTCCCCAACCTGCATTCTCATTCATTCTCTCTCTCTCAAAACAATAAACATAAATTTTTTTTAAAGACAACCCTAGTTCGTAATTGATGGACCTGAACTGTATCTCTCACTCCATGGTCTGTATTCCCAGGTATGAGTCTGTAATGCTTTCCTTGAGTACACTGTTGTTTTCAGTATTATCAATGGGTATGTTGTAAAAGGACAATGAAGCATGATTTTTAAGGATAAGAGTGTTTGACTGTACAGAGAATTCTGTCAGGTGGTTGATCATTTGTTGCCTTAATGATTTTTGTTTGTTTGAGGAAGAGAGCGGGCAGAGAGTGGGGGGACAGAGGATCTAAAGTGGGCCCCACACTGACACAGTGACCCCAAGACAGGACTCAGACTCATGAACCATGAGATCATGACCCGAGCTGAAGTTGGACACTCAACCGACTGAGCTACCCAGGCGCCCCAGTTTGTTGCATTTAAAATCCTAAATTTCTCCCAAGTCTTGGGCTTTGGCTTGGAGTCGTGTCAGTGTGCATATGTGGCATCGCACAGGGGTAGAGTGGTAATGTGTGCTGTGGAGAGGCTGTCAGGATCAGAACAGCTCCATCTCCAAAAAAAATGTATGCATCCAATTCATGTCACCACTGTCTCACCCAGGCTCCATCGTCTTTTGTCTGAATTGCCACAAAAGCCTCAAAATGATCTTTTTGCCTAAAACTTTTCAGTGGAGTCCTACTGCACAAAGAATACAAATTCAGGTTTCTTACTGTTTTCCAATCTGGCCCTGCCTTTCCTTATTTGATGCCCCTCTATTCACTATTACTGATCGTCATGTATCTGGAAATACCAACCTTATTCTTGCCTTTAGGGCTGTAGTCCTGCTCTTCCCCAGCTGGGTCCCTTGTCCCTTATTTAATTCCTGATTGGGGTCCAACTTGGCCTCTCCTTGGGGAGGCCTTCCCTTATCCCTCAGTATAAAGCTGCAGCAGCGGTAGGGTAACAACAAGAATGAGAACAGCTAACATTTAGTGAGCTTTTACTATATACCAGCATTGTTTTCTGTATTTATTAGCTCCTGGGGGCCTCATGATCTCCTTTTGAAGTAGACGCTATCATTATCTCCATCATAAGATAATGAAACTAAAGCAGAGAGGGTCCCGCCAATCATTCTGTCAATCACTTGGTTTATTTTCTTCACCACGCTTACCATGCTCTGTAATTATCTTGCTCTCCTCTAGAAAGCAAGTTCCTGAGAGAAGAGACCATATCTTATTTTCTGCTGTTCCGGAAGCTTTTTGGTGGGACATAGTAGGCACTTATGCTAAAATATGTTGAATGAATGCATGAATAAAGGAACAAGCAAACAAATGAACAGTCTTACTGGGTCATGATATTTGTGATGAGAAATAGAAAATTTCAAAGATGATACTTCAGCTCTAATTGTATGAAAAAGACTCAAAGCTCTTCCCTTAAATATCTGTTGAACATTTTTCTTCTCTGCTGCATTGTATTGTGTGCACATCAGCATGTGACCGTGAATCTGGGCAGAGGAAGAAACACTACATGTGAAATTAACCCAGTAGTCACTGGTAAATAGGTGAGTGCCAAGCAGTGGCTGGCAATAGATGATAGTCACTACTTATCTTTTCAGATACGGACCACAGGGGCGCCTGGGTGGCTCAGTTGGTTAAGCCTCCGGCTTCGGCTCAGGTCAGATCTCACGTTCGTGGGTTCGAGCCCCACGTCAGGCTCTGTGCTGACAGCTGGCTCAGGGCCTGGAGCCTGCTTCCGGTTCTGTGTCTCCCTCTCTCTGCCCCTCCCCCTCTCATGCGCTCGCTCGCTCTCTCTCTCTCTCTCTCTCTCTCTCTCTCTCTCTCTCTCTGTATCAAAAATAAATTAAAAAAACATTTAAAAAAATTCAAATACGGACCACAGTCTGACTTGTAACTGAGTTCTATAGGCTGTGTAAAGTAGCCGTTGCTGTGACAGTTCTGGCTCAAGTAGGGAACTGTTTATCTTGCTTTTTAAATTTCATCGTTCCTCTGAACAAATGATGTATTGACTTGTTTCTTCTTGGTGCCCAGCAAATACTACTCTCACAGGACTTTGGAGCTGAAAAAGAACTTCAGTTTCTTAGCCTACCTTCCTCATTTTTATAAGAGGAGAGAAATAATCCCCAGGGATTAAATGGTTTTCACAGGGTCACATAAGTAATCCGTGGAAGAACCACAGCTTGCCTTGCAACCACCAAGTGGGTTTAGTGATCAAACATTGTTAGGGGAAGATGACCGCTTGTTCAGGGCCATGATTAGCATGCTGACCCATCAGCATTTTCTATTTACTTGGTAATGAAAATTATTGCTGAAAGCCGAAATGGTCACCAGGAGGATGTTGCTTCTATATCACTCTTTAGTCATGCAAAGTAATATCTTCTTGTAGCATGTTCGGTAGCTAAAAGTGATATGTGACTCTTTGCTTCCCTATATTGAAATTCTTGGTCCTTAGAAGTCTAGAAATAGCATTTGGTTCTGTTATAACTAAGAATGCAGAAATGAGCCTGGTAAAATCCCTGGTTTGCTATGTGTTCTAAGTAATTTTATCATTTAAAACTAACTTTATCATTAATTGAAATAGTTAAAAACAGTTCCAAAAACAAAAATGCTTTTCTGGGGAAATAATAAACAGGATATTACACTAAATATGGAACTTCCACTGTACCTGGAATTCTCAATTACTGAATCATTGCCTATTCTGTCTTGCATAAATAGGGAAAAGTATCTTCCTCATTCATTTCTGTAAAAGCTAGTGCAGAACTGGGGCACCCGGGTGGCTCAGTCGGTTACGCGTCCAGCTTCGGCTCAGGTCATGATCTCACAGTTCGTGGGTTCGAGCCCTGTGTCAGGCTCTGTGCTGACAGCTAACTCAGAGCCTGGAGCCTGCTTCAGATTCTGTATCTCCCTCTCTCTCTGGCCCTCCTCTGCTCACACTGTCTCTGTTTCTCAAAAATAAATAAAAAACATTAAAAAAATTTTTTTAATATTCTTTAAAAAATGCTCGTGCAGAACAGTTAATTTTAGGAGATTGGTGAGCTTCTGACTGGTTTTAAGACATTGCAGATGTTAGAGGGGGCAATGTTGAAAGAAGCTGATGTGGTTCAGAGGCACCGTTGAGACTTGCTTCATTTCTGTTCCCTGCAGTGCTGTGTGTGACTGCGTCTGCCAGGGTTCGCCCTGTAGAACTTTTAGTTCAAGAAGAGTAATGATGCTATTAGCGGATGTCAGGTGCCTGAGTGAACACTGACGACACGGGGGTGAATAGGGGTGGGTTTCCTGGAATATTCAAGATGTGTTGAAGGAATGTGGATCTGGTATCACTGTCATTAATTTCTGTGTCTGTACTTGGGCCATATTGAGATGCCTCCCCCCACCACCCTGCCCCAAGAAATTGAAACTGTGGGAAATGAGTTTCCTTTCTTATTTCTTTGGAAACTCAACTCATGATAGGAGCAGACTCGCCTGCAAGAGAGGCAGATCTGTTCCTAGGCCTGTAAGGTTTGATGGCAAAAATCCATTCACAGATTAAATGTCAGTTTCAATTTGGAGAAGGAGATGGTCAGGAAAGGGGTGAGTCAGGGAGTTACACATTGAGATCACACGTCTCAGCTCTCTGGAGAGGCAGAGAATGGATCGTGTGCAAGATTTGAAGTATCATGGCCCCATTGCCAAGGTAACCCAACAGACTTTGCAGATTTGGGCTCTACAGGTGCATGTACCCCTGTTGTGAGATTGGGCACCTCAGGCTTGTGCTAGCCCAATGCTGTTAGACTCTTGTCGGCTACCAGTGGATTAATTCATCATATGTTGAGGGACTGATGATATATTACCCACATGTCCTGACCTAATCTGCCTATTTCTATAATGTAAGGTAAGACTTTGTTGAAGATTCTAGTTATAATAATTATAAACTTTACCATTCCAATTTAGTAAGAATACCAGTCTTTTTCCCAGATGCCTTCATGGATTATTCCTGAGGACTTGTGAGGTTAGGTATATTGACTGAGATTCTGAAGAGTTCCTTAGGCCCCTGTGCCTGCTTCCTGCTGGCTTGCTGCTGCCTGCGAGGAGTAAATAGGGATTCTGGCGCATACACTAGGCGGTACCTATGACATGTGTCCTTCGACATCCTGGGAGTGGGCCTCAGGTACTGATGGAGGAGCTTGTGTGGCTAACTCCCTGGAGCCCTGAAGAGACAGAGCAGGGGGGTGGCAGCTCCTGTTGGCTGAGTGCCTGGCTCCCTGCTTTCTCTGCAGACCTCCCTCCCTCCTTCAGTATCACACCCACACGGGGCATCCCACTGCCTGTGTCCCAAGGGTTCGTGATCTAATCACCTTCCAAAGACACCCCCCCCACCTCCTAATACTATCAATTTGGGATTACCTATCTACATATGAATTTGGGGGAGATGCAAATGTCCAGTCTATAGATCCATATATAAATTTTTTGATTATATAAAATCAGGGGGAAACCTGTATGTAAAACATGATGTGGTGAAAGATAACTATGAACCACACGAGCAGAGACCATGCTGCTCATGTGCTTCAAACTGTAAAATGGATATGACAGCCCTCAATTTGGAGCCGTGCGGCCTCCAGAGTGACCCTTCTTCTCACTCCACGCCTCTCTGCTGGGAAAGCTTTCTGTGGCTCGCTGCCAAGCAGAGGACGCGCTCCAGACTTATTCACCAGCATGAGCGGCCTCCCGAGACCTGCCGTGGCTTTTTCAGCACATCTCACTGTCTTTACCTACCCTCTGTCTACGTTCAGCCCTGTCGTGTCTGCCTCACACACTACGCCGGTCCCCACACTCACGTTCCCCACCTTTGCAGAAAGCCTCAATGACTTTCCGGTTTCATATAGCAACAAACCCCACAGGCAGGCTTTTCTTATACATTTTATTACCAGCAGTTTGCTGCCATTCGTGTCTTTATCCATGGGTGGAGAATACTTGCCCTCAAAAAAAAAAAAAAACCCCACGAATAACCACTCCTTATTTGGTGTTTATTCAGCAAACATTTGTTGAGTACCTGCTGTTGGTTGGTACTGGTATTAGGAAGATGAATAACACATAGTCTGTGGCCTCTGGGAGTTCCCATTCTGGGCAGGAGAGACAGACTCATAAGCAGGCAGTAACAAAACTGATAAGTGTTTTGCTGGGGACAAGGGAAGTGCAAAGGGCTATGGGAATACAGAGGAGGGTCACTGACTGAGCATCTTAAAGTACTTCAGAAGAAACCTGTCCGAATGTTTTATGGGAGGAGTTGGCATTGGCTAAAAAGAGAAGAAAACTGGGTATTTAATAGAGTACTGTTGGTAGCTCTTTCCAGGAAAGGAATAGGACTAATTTAATCTAGTCTCAGTTAATTCTCACTAGAAGGTAAAAGAAGCAGTTTAATTTTTTCTGTTCTTTTTGAACATCTATGGGTTGTTGTTTTTTCTAGTTTTTCTAATGTTTATTTTTAAGACAGAGTGTATGTGCAGGGGAGGGGCAGAGAGGAAACACAGTATCTGAAGCAGGCTCCAGGCTCTGAACTGTCAGCACAGAGCCTGACTCAGGGCTCAGTCTCATGAACCATGATAATCATGACCTGAGCTGAAGTCAGATGCTCAACTGACTGAGCCATCAGGTGCCCTGAGAATTTGTATGTATTTTTAAAGTGTTGTCAACTTTGTGACAAGATGTTACCCCATTGAAACTGCTTGAATCTGTTGTATTGTTAGAATGATCCTGAGGGCTGCCTAAGTGGCTCTGTCTGTTAAGTGTCTGACTTTTGATTTCAGCTCAGGTCAGGATCTCATGGTTTGTGGGATCTAGACCTGAGTTAGACTCTGGGCTGACAGCATGAAATCTGCTGAGGATTCTCTCTCTCTGCATATTCCCAACTCATTCTCTCTCTTTTTCTCTCCCTCTCTTTCTCCCTTTCTCTCTCCTTCTTTCTCTGTCTCTCTTCCCCTCTCTCTCTCTCTCTCTCTCTCTCTCTCTCTCTCTCTCTCTGTCTGTCTGTCTGTCTGTCTGTCGGTCTCAGAATAAATAAACAGGGGTGCCTGGGCAGCTTAAGTGGTTAAGTGGCCGAGTTCCGCTCAGGTCATGATCTTACTGGTTCGTGAGTTCGAGCCCTGCACCAGGCTCTTTGCTGCCAGCTCAGTCTGGAACCTGCTTCAGATTCTGTGTCTCCCTCTCTCTCTCTCTACCCCTCTCTCACTCACAGTTTGTCTGTCTCAAAAAGAAACACTAAAAAAAATAATAATAATAAAATTAAATTTAAAAAATAAAGAGAAATAAGCAAACACAAAAGGAAGGAATGATCCTGAGATGACTTGAAATGGTCTTAAGAAATTTAAAATTCATTGTGACCCTGAATTGTGATAAGTGGAAAGATTAAGACGATCAGTGACTCGTGGTCATACCACAGTGCGGTGGTTACGTCTATAAACCTTAATGTTTATCTTGTTTCTGTCTTCACCCAAAAAGGGAAAAAAATCCCAAAGAGGTATTAAATATGTACACTTAAGTTTTCAAAATATATTTTAAATTATCCCTGTCTTATTAGTCTTCTCTAAAACTGTAAGGTCAAATAGTTTAAAATGTTTTGTTACTTTTGGATAGATTCTTACATAACAGAAGGAAGTAAGTTGAACATTTATGGGGGAGCAATGAATAAAAATTTGCAAAATTACAAAAATTTTGAAATGGGTCAGTTTTTATATGACTATTAAATGCTGACTTTGAGTTTCTTGAAATATGAAGTGTGGAGATTTTCCTTTTTTATTCTCAAAAAAAAAAAATACACCACCAATCAGGGAGAAGCATACAGTTCTGAACAAATTTTAGAGTCTCAAGTAGTTATGAAGTGTGTTTTTGTCTGGATAATAAAATGAAACATTTCTTACTGAATCAAAAGACTGTCTCTCTTTTAGGTTATGAGAAGACAGACGATGTTTCAGAGAAGACTTCACTGGCTGACCAGGAGGAAGTACGGACTATATTCATCAACCAGCCCCAGCTGACAAAATTCTGCAATAACCAAGTCAGGTAGGAACTACCAAAGATGGCTGAGGGACCAGCCCTCATGGCAGCTCCTGATAGGCCATCTTTCCTCTCTGGCTGAAATACAAATGCTCACCAAGAGCTTTCAGTAAAATCAGTTAATATTTGAGAACTTACTGGAGGCATTGTGAATCTGCTATTTCTTCATCCTCTAACCAACAAGGAAATATTAATAAGAATCTGGAAGCTGGAAGGAGGTAAACAGAAAGGATAAACAGCCATTCCTTACCACCTCTACCAATTCTGCAGGTAGTGGAAGCTGCTCATGGGTAAATGCCTTTGTCTTAAACCTGTTAAAAGGAGTGGCTGTTGTTAGCCAATTATCAGTCGGTTGAGCATCTGACATTGGCTCAAGTCATGATCTCGCTGTTCATGGGTTTGACCCCTTGTCGGGCTCTGTGCTGACAGATCAGAGCCTGGAACCTGCTTCAGATTCTGTTTCTCCCTCTCTCTCTGCTCCTTCCCCACTCGCACTCAGTTTCTGTCTCTCTCTCAAAAGTAAAATAAATATTAAAAAAAAAGTTTTTGGTCTTGTTCATTTTTCTGATTTTTTTGTAAAATTTTATTTTTTATTAGTGTATTATACACTCTCCTAACTGAAGTTGTTTTTCTTTGTAACCTACTCCTAGTATGTTAAAAAGGATGATTAACCAAAGAGAACAAAAGAGATTACGCAGAAAATCAAACTTACTACTTAATTAGTCCTTTCACTTTCATTTAGGTTAATGACCATTTGCAATATTCTCCCAATTTGAAACAGAGGGCAGATGTCCATCTCATTTTTTATATGATGGTAAGAGAATTTTGTACATGTGGGTATAATTATGGATTAATTTTTTATCCTACCTCTCATTTTGTTTTCTAGCACTGCGAAATACAACATAATCACATTCCTTCCAAGATTTCTCTACTCTCAGTTCAGAAGAGCTGCTAACTCGTTTTTTCTCTTTATTGCATTGCTTCAGGTAAAGTTATGTCATAAAACTTCAGTTCAAAGTCAAATGTTCAGATGTTAATAAATGTTTTTGTTAAGCCCATGATCACCTTCTGAAGCACATCTAAAGCACAGAGAGATGGGCTAGTTTGGGTGCACATTTCCAGCTACAGGTGATGTGAGCATTCCACTACTTCTTCAAGCTTTTTGATTCATTTTTACCAGCTTCTTTCAAACATTCTATAAATTCGATATGACAGGGAGGAAATTTGATGGGAAAGGGGAGTGGAAGTCTTTTTTTCAAATAGTAACTAAATATTTATTTTAGTAACAGTAAGTCAGTTCTGAACCTTAGAATATAAGAGTTACCATTTCAAAGCATTTCTTTTTGAATTTGAGTAAGTAGTAATCAGGGAAAATAAGTTTCACTTCATTAAAAAGCATACATTCATTGTAAAAATAAGAAAACACAACGAAGCATAAAAAATTAAAACTATTGTTTTTCCACCACTCAGAGACAACTTTTCTTAAATTTGGGGTGTATTTTCTCCTACTCTTCTTTCCCCCGCAGCCCTCCCCTCACACCAAATACCATTTATTCTTTTAGCTTACAAAAAGAAGATCATTTAATCCATATGTTTTACATTCTGTTTTAACCATATAACAATGTGTGGATATTTTCCTGTGTGGTTCAGTGTGATTTTAAAATATCAGTTTCTATGATTGTAGGGTATGTATTTACACCCCCTCCCCCCACCACAACAGCTTGCTTGTGTGTTCTTCAGTCACTTACTCAGTATTGTCTCACCCAGTGTTAGTCGGCCATGTTAGTAAAATCACTGAAACATATTTTAAGAGGCACTAAGACCTGGCTGTTTTTAAATATGTTATTAATCAACTTGCTAGTTCTCACTGGATTTCTTTCTTTCTTTTTTTTCCCTCCAAATAGCAAATACCTGATGTATCACCAACAGGTCGCTACACAACACTGGTTCCTCTTTTATTTATTTTAGCTGTGGCAGCTGTCAAGGAGATAATAGAAGATATTGTAAGTATCTGATTTTTTCATAAACAAATGTGATGGTTATTTTACATCCATATTTTTATATTTGAGTTTTTCTTTAATTCTTGACCCAGGCTGTTTAAAATGTCCATTCAATTTAAAAATACATAGAATATGTTCTGGAACTCATTCCTCTTAATTTCTACAGGATTACTGTTACAGAATGCTTGTTAGAGTGTTCTCCACGTTTGTAGTTTAGTAATGGAAGAAATTAAATTTTTTTTAATGTTTGTTTTTTTTGAGAGCGTGCGAGCAGGAAAGCATCAGAGAGAGAGAGGGAGACACAGAATCTGAAGCAGGCTCCAGGCTCTGAGCTAGCTGTCAGCGCAGAGCCCAATATGGGGCTTGAACTCACAAACTAAGAGATCATGACCTGAGCTGAAGTCGTATACTTAACTGACTGAGCCACCCACGTGCCACAAGAAATTAATTTAAATGGCTTGGAGAGAAAACTGTATTTGAACATTATTTTCACTTATGCCCAATTTTCAATTTGAACTTTATTTGAAGTTAAACACAGTAACCTCCAAATTATCTAAATGTAAAGGGCTTTTAATGTATTTTTTATATTTAATTTATATGCATGGTTTTCATTTTATTAAATACCTTTGATTTTCATCTTTAGTAGTTCTAAGTTTCCTTTTATTTTAGTAAAAGAAAGGACCAACATATTTGCTATTTTTATTATTCTGTAGTAGCTGAGAAAAGAGGAAGTCCATTTCCCTTTTATAAATAAGTTCCCTAAAATAAATTCAGACACTTCTTTTTTCCTCTGTTTTACCATTATTTTAACTACCTCAGTTGAGGAAGCGAATATTTTATTTCCTACGCTCTTTAAATGCTTGGCCAATCGGAAATGACCTTCTGTCAGGTTTTAGGCAAGTCAGATGGTAAGTTGAGGAAAGACTTCTTTGGGAAGCTCCAATTGAAAGTTGCACGGTGCACAGACATTAATATGACTTCTATAGAGAATCAAATTGGGACCCCCTTAAGGACAGATGAAGCATAGCTTCACTAGACGCATTTGAGATGGGTCAAGTGTCCATTTAGACCATCAGTCTCCAAAACCTCCCAAGTGTCGAGGAGTCTAGACAGAGGTTGTGTCCAGGTGCATGTCTGTAAAACATCACCGTGCTCATGATTGAAAATAACATGCTTGAAGATGACCACAAACTGAAAATGTCAGGGACTCTCTTTTTACCTATATTGTTCCACACAGACTTAACCGTCCTTTAAATTGTACTTGGATTTGGCAATCCATAAAGATTGGTCTTTACTATAATCTGTTTCTTTGCCTTATGTACTCGCTTTTCTTTGACATAATTTTGACTAAAACATAGGTTACTTACTAGACATTGCGCTGCTGTTTTTGTAAATGTTTTTCCCATTTCATTTCTTCAATACCTTTAAATGTTGGATATTAATCCCACTTTAAAGGTAAGGAAGCTGGGGTTTAGGGAGGTCACGAAACTTGTCCAAGAAAACAGTTGGGATCAGAGTTCTCTCTCATCCAACTCTCTTCTTCTGTATTGTGGCAAATCACCAACAATAGTATTAATGACATTTATTGAGCTTCTGGGATCCATGTAATTGTTCTGTAACCTTTACATTTATTAAGTCTTACAGCAGCTCTTTAAAGGATTATTGATATTGCCCCCATTTTACAGATGAGGAAGAGGAGGCACAGAGGAACAAGGTCAATTGCCCAGGGTCATACAGTGCATAACTGGGGCTGTCAGCATTCAGAATAAGGCAGTTTGGCTCCAGGGCCCTGCATTATTACCACTGCTCCGAGCTGCCTGTCTTTTTTCTTTCCCCCTAACAAAACTATAAGCCCTCTAACTCTGATTTTTAGAACCCCTCTCTCTGAAAATATATGGTAAATAATATATTATCCAAAAGGTGTTTTCTTTTGAAACAGAACTCTTATTGGCATAATGTAATAATTGGGTACTATTAGAAAGCAGTTTACCACACAGTTCCTGGAGGAAGTAATAATAGTGTGTGGAGAAATAGTATTACATCAAGTATTTTTCCAACAAAATCATTGTTAAGAAATTGAGTAAAATAGGGGCACCTGGGTGGCTCAGTTGGTTAGGCATCCGACTCTTGATTTCTGCTCAGAGCTTGAGATGCCTCTGAGACTGCCACAGGGAGATATCAAGGAGGCAACTGGATATAACTGTCTGGAGCCCCAGTGAGAGTCTTGGCTGGTAAATATTTATGAATCAATTATAATTGAAACTGCAGGTATGCATGAGCTGAGCCAGGGAGAGAGGGTAGAATAAGAAGTGAAGAGGGCCAGGGATTAAGCCCTGGACAATTCCATCACTGAATAACAGGAGAAGAGACAAAGAAGGGACCAAGCTACAGGTGGAACACCTGGGCACTGATGTGATAAGAAATGCTGAGGAAGCAGGGAAGGCTCCCAGGAGGGAGTGGCCAACATTACATACCCAAGTATCCTAAAGTCTTTACACAGCAGTTTAGTGCTGCACTGTCAACTGAATATTGATAATATTAAATAGTCCACAAGCCCTCAGTGACATTAAATGAATTCTCATTATAGGACAATGGAGGTATTTGAGCTCCTAGAACAACTGCATTAATGTTGTTTGAACTGTTCATTTTAGGAGGAATAATGATCGGTTTGGAACTGGAGATGTGATCTTTTTATAGTACTAAGGTTAGAACCTGCCTGTCTGGGTGGATCCTTATGTATATTCAACACAATTGTTTTTTGACAAGCAACCTAATTTATTCTGTGGAGGGAAGGCTAAGGAAAGAGATGCTCCTAACAAGAATTCTCTGTAGATGGAAAGTAATGTTTAGGATCTCCTTAGGTTTCACTAAGATTAAATTTCCTGTTTAAGTGGAATGTTTCATTAATTAGCTTTTATTTGTCTCCTTCAATTGGAAGTCTAAGCATTGTCTGTCATAGATATGCATTGTTTTGGAAATATTTGCACCTCCTTCAAATATCTAAATTTGCTTTGGACCAAAATTTATTTTGGAGTTACCTTCTAATTTTCTTAAGATCATAGTTAATAAAAAGGAGTATTTTAGAGTTTTATCAGTTGTAAAATATTCTCTGATGCTACAAATTTAAAATTTTTAATGTTTATTTTTGAGGTGGAGGGAGAGAGAGGGAGGCACAGAATCTGAAGCAGACTTCAGGCTCTGAGCTGTCAGCACAGAGCCCGATGAGGGGCTCGAACTCAAGAATCACGAGATCATGACCTGAGCCAAAGTCAGACACTCAACTGACTGAGTCATCCAGGCGCCCCTAATGCTACAAATTTAAACAAACTTTAAAAATTCATTTAAGACCATTTGCTGGCAAATCATAAGCTTACTTTTAGAAGCAGTAACTTGCCTAATGAAAGTCTACATTATTCCAGTTTTATTAGTGAGTGTTTTGTTCTGAGAAAGAATTGTAATGTGTTCCTACATATGGATATGGCAAGAATTATTTTCTACAAGCCTTCCACAGAGGCGTTTTGAATGCTCTGTTTGCATTTTGTCCAGTCCAGTGGCTGGGTGTTTGGAGGCACTGTGTTCACACTACCCGCTCTCAGGCCACTCCCCTAGGGTTGCTGTGTTTGGAGGAGTGCTGACCCACAACTCTGGCCTTTCTCTTGGAAAGTATTGTCATATGTGCACTCCTCAAAACCGTATTTCTTCTCAGATGGAAAAATTAGGAACCCAATTGTTTTACGTTCATTCCATCCCATCTTATAGACGGGTATATGAGCTTTATATGATAGAATCTTTGAGCTCAGAGTTAGGTAAACTCAACACTTTCCTGCAATGTCAGCCGAGGCTGATGTGTTACACTTGATGCTGTAAGTTTAGACAGAAGCTGTGGAAAACCTCTAGTTGAACCATAGACAAGATAGCTTCCCCTGGCCACTCAAATTCTCACCTTTCCTCTGACCTTTCGTTTCTTTTACTCTCTGCTCTAACACCTTGGCTTATGCGACTCTTCAGACTCATCCACTTAGACTTAAGCTACCTCACCTGTTTACCATTTAATATTTTTGGTGCATTTAAGAGGAAGGAGACTAGGATCTTGTGATTCAGTGGTTTATAAGGGAAGAAGGGACCGTTGAGAAGCAGTCGATAGAAGAGGCTTTATGCAAATAGTAGTCATTGGCCGACATCACCATGCCATTAAATTATGGAAGATGTACTAGGCCTAATTAGGTGATGAATTTCATAAGAAGCTGAAAATATTTTAGTACCATTATTAAATGGTAGTTATTACAGATAATTGTCTTGGGCAATTTTTAAGTGAATTATTTAAGTAAAAAGCTAAATCAGCCTTTTCTAGTACATTAAAATTTTAACCTTACCTGAATAATAAGGTAGGATGCTTCTGAGGACCATACCTTGTGCCCGCAGAAGAGGAATACTGTATGATGATGCTATGGGTTGTGTTTTCAATTTTAAAATTCCCGCATATCCTCTGATTCTTCTTATTGCCATACCCCAGCATGCTTATAAAATTGATACAAAAGGATAAAAGCCTTGAGAAACATATATTGAAAGAAATATTATTTGTTTTGGGTGCTACTTTGTTTTATTGATCTCATCCACTTTTTCACAGTTTTTGTCTTTTGCTTTTAAACTTTAGAAACGACATAAAGCTGATAATGCAGTGAACAAGAAACAGACACAAGGTAGGAATTTTACATTTTATTTCTCTTATCTGTCAAATACACCCTTGGTAATACATACAGATCATTTCAATTAAATGAAATTCAGCCAAAAATACTTTGTATCTCTTAAGATTTTATTTCAAGGGAGACTCTTTTTTTTTCCTTTGTAGCATTGATTAGCATAATGCTTAAATTCACATTTAGAGTGACTTACAGTAGTAATACTTTTGAAAGAAAACAGTTTTAATATGTTTAAGTGCCTCATAGCAATGCATTCCCAAGTATTGTCCATGAAATCAGTTGTTGCTAAAAGCTGCAAAATGTCTATATTTTGTTAGTGATCAATAGATGTTATTTAGATAAGACTTATAGAAAACAATCAGATATGATGTTACTTATTAAAAGTCACGTTGGAAGCACTTTGTGTTATACTGTATATACAGATGATATCTTATCCATAAATAAATAAAAACCAAGCCAGCTTCTAGGAAGCACATGGCATTTGACATGGCTTTTTTGGTCTGGGTCCCATTTTGACACAGCAAAAATCAAAATGACCTTTCTTTCACACAAGTCAATTTACCATAATGCTCTTAGATTCTTAAAAGAATGTCCCATGTTTCACAGGAACATGTGAAATGGACATCTTACTCATTCCTGAACTTGCCCCATCTGAGAATCTCATTTCTCTCTCAAGTTTCCTAATGTGATGAAGCTCAGTCATGTGTGCCAAAATTAGCTAGTAATTAAAAACAGTATTTTTATACTGCTGTGATTTTTATGGGACTCTGCCAAATACCCTGCTTTTCTTCCAAAGGGATCATCCGCTTCTACCTTCCACTAAAGGCATTATCTGCTGATTTTTGATACATTTGAGAAAGGTACATTAATTAAAGGATCCCCTAATAATTTAACAAAATATTTACGGAGCTTATATTATTTATTATGGGACATATGAAAAAGCATAAGATGGGAACTATATAAAAGCCCAAGGGTAAAATATGATCTTGTGTGGAAAATGGAAGGTTGGATTACATGACCTCACTGTCTCCATAGACTTTTGTGGCAAATGATGGTTCCTCTGTCCAATACTATATGGGTCCAAAAGAAGGAAAAGAAATTGTGGGGTAATTTGAGATAGATCTTGAGTTTGGGGGAACACTTTAGATGAGCAGAAGCATCCAAATGGGGAAGACATTACATGTGTGTTGGGAAAGAGGGCAGAGAGGTTATCCTGAGCAGAGGTGGAAAGGGCGGCTGAATTGCTTTGGTGACCCATCACCAGAGTGCCAGATGAAGAAAGGAGATTCATATCGAAGGGAAGCAAACACATGATTAACAAACAAGGTCAGGGTCAAAATTTCCAGGACCTAAATGCCAAGCCAAGGAGATTCCACCTTTTCTTGAGTTACTGAGTAGCTATTGAAGGTTTACAAGCCGAAAATACACAGGATGACCTTTCAGATAAAGTTGAAGACTAGAGTGGAATGGAATAGGAGGTTATTAGAAACCTGGGGACAAAGTACCCCAGGAATTTGGCTGTGAAGAAACAACCATTAGGAATAGAAAGGGGGGAAAATCCAGATGTTACACGTACTGATGTTTTGGACAATATGCAAAGATACATTTGCACTTGTTGCCCTGTTGCTTAGAATATTCAGTAACAGCTTTTGAACCAAAAATATGTAACTGTTTTTTCCCCCAATACGTAGTATATCTTGTAACAGAGGGCTATCTTCAGAGACTAGCAGTTATTTATTTTCAAGTCTCCGCCCAAGAAATCAACATTGTAAGGTGGAATCATAGCTAAGATGGTTTTAGGCCCCCACACCTTGTACTGATGGGTTCTCCAATTTTCCAGTTACTACCTACTGTCCCAAATACTCACTTCTGCCTCCTGTTTAGAGAAAATATTCTTTCTTGGTTATCATTCTTGGTTCATCAATTTATCCTAGGTTAGCTCTATGGCCAAAAGTGAAGGATATGCAAATGGGAGGGAAAACTTCTGTAGTATATAAAACTCCTGTCAAAAATAGAATATTAGAGATTATTAGCTGTAAACGCATTTTAAGTCAGCAGAAACTTGAAAATTCTTTTTCGAAGAAATTTTGGCTTTTAGTTTGATACTTGAATTTATTTTCTGAGGGAATAGACTTTTCTTTTTCTCCTCTTTGCCTAGCTGAATGTTGCTTGTCTTTTTGTGTTGTAGTTCATAGGAGATAACAGAAGTTTGAGTAGGATACTGTTTGCTGTCGGATAGCTCGAATTGCTTGATGTAAAAGCCATCTGTTGTCATTAGACTGGAATGGAATTCAATTTGCTTTCCTGAATTGAGGCAAGAATGGGTGTAGGAGTGGGAAGGGGGGTATTTTTGATAGATAATTAATTTTTGACAGACATTTGAAGTATTTTACTTAAATTTTCATTTTATGAATGTTTATCAAGACAAGGTAATATTTAAGAGGACACCTTTCTGTCAGATTCAAATATTAATCATCTAGTCTTACAGAAATAAATATTTTGTCTCTTCATTTTACATTGAAACACTCGAGAGTGACGTTTATCACTGTCATTCCCTAATGACTTCAGCAATATAAATTCATAATTTCGTTCATAACATTTTCAGCCCTTTAACTGTTGATGGTCTGATGCCTCATTTTCGTGAATTAATGAATCCCAGCAGGGATTAAATTATGGATTTAGGATATAACTCATGACTTCATAAACTTTGCATTTTGAGCCTACCATCAATACTTATGGGAATAAGCCATTTCTTGTGCTAGAGATCTGGAAGTTGCTTAGGTACATGGTTCAGTGGGCTGGCCAGTGCAGAATTGCATATCGGTCTCCGAGGTCCTGGTTGCTGAGGGAGAGCAGTGTAAATTGATGGTCAGAAGTCCAGGGAGGATCAGTGAGTCTTTGAGTTTTGTGGTTCACTCCTCCCAATAAATTGTGATTGCATCCCGTGTTTTTGTTATATGAGGATTTGTGTGTACTGGGTGGGTGCACCCTCTTACTCCTCCTCTGTTCCCCATAACTCTTAGCCCAGGGGTCTGTATGAGTGAATGACCACTCTGCATATATATACTTGAGTAGAGACAAAACAGCAAGAGACTAGAAATGAAAGGAGCCTTCTTAAAAATTAATCTTCTGGGCTGTAAGCACAACGAAAAGCTTTACAGGAATTTGTAAAATATAAATTTGTGATTATCATTATAACATGTAAATTGAAGACAGTCTCTGGATGAATTTATTATAGTAGTTGAGCTGGTTGTCTTTTTATTTTTATTTTTTTAATTTTTTTAATGTTTTTTTACTTATTTTTGAGAGACAGAGACCCTCAGGGGAGGGTCAGAGGGAGAGAAAGATACAAAATTGGAAGCAGGCTCCAGGCTCTGAGCTAGCTGTCAGCACAGAGCCCGATGCGAGGCCCGAACCCACGAACCGTGAGATCATGACCTGAGCAGAAGCCAGCTGCTTAACTGACTGAGCCATCCAGGTGCCCCTGGTCGTCTTTTTAAGTTGTAAATGTATATTTGAAGTGCTACTATGGCCAGCATGCCAGCATTTCTAGTGGAATGGTAGTTTCACACAGAATCAGTACAGAGGACTGAGGGAACTTGGGGTTCAGGTGCAGTCTGAGAGAGACAGTTAGGATTTTAAAATTAAAAATACCTCTTAATGAAATAGATTTGCTTTTTTTAAAGTACCGAGTTTGGCTATCTTCCCTGAAGGCTGGTGTGTGTACATCCCACAGGTGAGAATGGATGGGAGCTCCCTGTACCACCTAGCAGCCCATTGGCCACCTGTTCTGATGCTGTCGTTGAACGAGGGCCACCAGGAATTCCTAATTAGATTGTTTCATACATTAGATTAACTTTTTAAAAATTTTTCTAAATGTTCTTTTATGTATTTTTTTGAGAGACAGAGACAGTGTGAGGAGGGGAGGGTCAGAGAGAGAGAGGGAGATACAGAATCTGAAGCAGGCTCCAGGCTCTGAGCTAGCTGTCAGCACAGAGCCCGATGCGGTGCTTGAACCCACAAACCATGAAATCATGACCTGAGCTGAAGCCAGACCGACTGAGCCACCCAGGCGCCTCCTTTTTTTTTTTTCCCCCCTAAGGTTTCTTTATTTTGATAGAAAGAGAGTATGTGAGCAAGGGAGGGGCAGAGAGCGAAGGAGCCAGAGAGAATCCCAAGCATGCTCCGAGCTGTCAGCATGGAGCTGGACATGGGGCTTGAACCCACGAACCATGAGATCATGACCTGAGCTGACATTGAGCTGGAAGCATAAAAGTGACTGAGCCCCCCAGGCACCCCTAGAATAGGTTTTTAATAGCTGTTTTTCAGTTTTAATTTTGAAAAGGACAACAACAAGTAGGCATGTAGCTAAAAATACTAGGTCTCAGCTTTACCTTTGTCTTCCTTCCCCGGAGCTACATCAGCCTTTTCAGAAGTGGAACTGAGTTGGTGCTGGCTGAGAGTCCTGCGGAGGCTTCTTCGCTGCAGGGCACATAGTTGCCTGTCTCCCTCCGGAAACCATTTCGCCTTTAAAGCCCTTTGTGAAAAAGCCGGGGTAGAGTGTGTTTCAGGATGTTAAGCCTGAAATGACCTAGTACAGGCTGAATCCATCTGGTTAAGTTCATCCCTTGCTAAGAGACTTAAGATAGTACTGCTGTCCTGCGTATTGAGAAAGCCGGGGTGCTGCTGCTTTGTCTCCCTGGAGGTCTCCCCACATCTGGTCTGTCCAGTAGGCCTAGACATATACTCTGCCCCATGTACACTGTCTCACCTATAAGTAGTTCCTAGAAACTAGTGCTTCCATGGTCTTAAACATTGGGCTTAAAAATTGAGCACATGTATGGCCTAAGTAAAGTTTTCAGACACTTGTAAGACTGTTAATATTTTCAAACTATCACAAAGACCTTAGGGTTGTATAAATTGAACTGATTAGGTATTTTTAACAACAGCTCTGGGTGGAGAGCAGGCATTTATTTGGGGGAAGTACAACCCCAGATTGTCTTCCATTTGTCGCATAAATTAAAGTTGCACGCTGAGGAGCAACAACCCAACTGAGGAAATTTAGGGCCATTGATAGAGTAAAAGAGAAAAAGCAGGTGTGATTCAAAGTTAAGACATTAGTGGGGTGCCTGGGTGGCTCAGTCTGTTGAGTGTCCGGCTTTGGCTCAGGGCATGATCTCACAGTTCGTGGGTTCGAGCCCCGCATCAGGCTCTGTGCTGATAGCGCAGAGCCTGTAGCCCGCTTCTGATTCTGTGTGTCCCTCTCTCACTGCCCCTCCCCTGCTCACGATCTGTCTCTCTCTTTCAAAAATAAATAAAGTTTAAAAAAAACTTTAAAAAATAAATGAAGTTAGAACATTAGCCATTTCACTTCAGTAAAGTCCTCACATAGCATCTACCCTGTATAAGACCTAGTGCAGACCACGCAGAAAGATACCAGTCTGTGTTCTTGCTCTGTAGGAAATGATCTTGCAGGGACATAAGATGCCCACCAATACTATGATACAAGATGGCAAACCTGGAAGGGGCCAAATGAGAGAGGCAAGAATCCCAAAGTGTCATTTTTGAGGCTCATGAAGGACGAGGGGGCTTTCAGTAAGCAGAGCTATTGGGACGGTAGTGGTGGGCGAGTCAGGGGGAGGCGGGAAGGTCTGCGATGTATTCTGGGAAATTATCTATTTCAGCTCGAGCGAAAGATACTTGTCACAGAACAGTGAAGGCAAAGTTAGGGTCCTTTTTTGGAGGGTTTTAAAAACCAGGATGGAATTGGAAAGAATTACAGAAGAGCGTGGCTAGGTTCCCAGTTGTGCTTTTGAAAGAATTTGGGGTGGTGTGGGGAGCAGACAGATTTACTTTTTTTTTTTTTAAGTTTAACTTATTTTGAGAGAAGGTGAGAGACAGACAGACCATGCAGGTGGGGGAGGGGCAGCAAGAGGGAGGGAGGGACAAAGAATCTCAAGCAGGCTACATGCTGTAGGCGCGGTGCCCAGCGCAGGGCCCAGTCCCACAAACCACGAGATCATAACCTGAGCTGAGATCAAGAGGCAGATGCTTAACTGACTGAGCCACCCAGACACCCCTGTATCTATATCTATGTCATGCAGGAGAGTTATGTGTAGTTGTCAGCTTACGCCACAAAGAGGTTTCTGCCTTAAAATTGTCTTTGGAATGCAAGGGTCTACATAGTGAATGTAACGATGCTTTACTACGGGTATGATGGTTTTCTTTCTTTGCCAAGCTCAAAGCCACGGTCTCAGCACTGCCCTGTCCTCCTCAAGGCCCTAAAGCTCCTCTCTAATGCTTACAACCAGGTAGAAACCGAGTGTGCCACTCTTTCTATGGTTTCTCCATCCTCTGTCCTTCCGATAACTCGCCTCCTGTTTCCCACTTCGAGGAGTGGCATGATTGCCCAGGAATGGCACCCCAGTGACTTTCAGTCACAGCCCCAGCAGTGAGCTCTTTCATTTTCAGTGCCGACAGCTTCCCTCTGAGAGAAGCTGGTGTTAGACTCTAAGTGAGCACCTGCACCTTTGCAGCGTTTGACGGCATCCTGAGAGACTGCCAGTTTCTCCGGGGCCTTTGATTAGAGACTCCCAAGGGACTCAGCAGACTGTTTTCATTTCAAAAAAGAAATCCATTACAACAAAGCTGTGAAGGGGTATCCTGCTAAGTAAAAGCAGGTTACATTTGAGGTGTTTGTTGAAAGTCTGAGCTCTCTTCTGCATACTGTCAGACAAATTAGCCCGAGTGAAAACTGTAGCAGGTGTATTTAGAACGGCAGAGAGAGGAGTTTTGAATTTAAAGGAATAAGCTAGGGGTGCCTGGGTGGCTCAGTTGGTGGAGCATCCAACGTGGACTCAGGTCATGATCTCATGGTTTGTGGGTTTGAGTCCTGCATCAGTGCAGAGCCTGCTTCAGATCCTCTGACTCCTGCTCTCGCCGTCCCTCCCCCACTCATGCTCTCTCTCTCCATCTCTCAAAAATAAATAACATTAAAAAATTAAAAAGTGAAAAATAAAGGAATGAGCTATTAAAGCGCCATGGGGCAGGCCAATGTCCTCATTCTGCCCTGGCTCACTCTGGGCCTCTTCACTAGGCATCACTGGTCATCCCCACAGCTCACCTTCTTGAACTCTGATATTCTAGGGGTGTAGACTAGGTGTACTTTTTGTCCTGGGAAAGCTAAAAGCTCAGAAAAGTACCCAGCATCAGGGCACCTGGGTGGCCCAGTCAGTTGAATGTGTGACTCGGCTCAGGTCATGATCTCACAGTTCATGGGTTCAAGCCCCGCCTCAGGCTCTGTGCTGACAGCTCAGAACCTGGAGCTTACTTCCAATTCTGTGTCTCCCTCTCTGTCTGCCCCTCCCTGCTCATGATCTGTCTCTGTCTCTCTCTCTCATTCAAAAAAAAAAAATGTTAAGAAAAAAAAAAGTACCCAGCATAATTTCTCACTTCCTCTAAACGTGGTTGGAGCTGGGTCAGAGGAGGTCAGTGATTAAAAATAACTGTGTTGCTATTTCAGTCACAGGCCTGATACATGTGATACTGCTTATTTTAATTGTTCTATGGCTCGATGCTTAGGAACCAGTTCTGAAGAGAAGACAACAGTGAATTCTGTGATGGATGTTTATCCGTAGCCAGTATTCAAGTCTTGATTTGTACAGAAACATTTTATATGTCATGAGCTGATCTTTAATTTCACCAGAATTCTGTATCCTAAGATGGGTCTGGCTTTGAAGAAAGCTGTGCATGTCAATCTTTATTTCCGGGTTCTAGTTTTATATTTCCAGAACAAAAGAAAGGGGAAAGGGAGGGTAGAAACCTATTCTCAATTCTCACAAGCCTCCAAATGATGATGCTGCCGGTCCCGGGACCCCTGGTTGAGCAGCGAGGGTCTGTACTACGTTCAAAGAAATGTTCCCGCACTTGATTAGAATTCTGACTCCGTGTGGAGACATAAACGTAATTCACACTTCGATTAACCCAGGCCACTATAGCCTTCAGAATAAATAATAAATGCCCATTTAGATTGCCAGAAACCAAATGATTAATAACAATTTATGTTTGTCTAGGTTTAGTCAGTGGAACTTCATACACTGCAGATGAGAGTATGGACTGCAGACAATTCTTGGGGAAGTAACGTGGTCTCTGCTGATAAAATGCCCCAGAGCCAGCAGTCTTCCTCTTAGGATCCTGTCCTATAGTATGCAGTCATATAAATATATTTCGGTGTTGTTTGAGGTGGTGAAAAAAAAAAAAAGAAGTCAGGATTTCCATCAAGAGGAAGATCGTGGACTACATTAGGATACAGCTGATGTGTAACCCAGAGTTGCTCACAGCTGGGCTGGACAGGCCAGGCTGATCTCTGGGACACCTGGCTGTGAGCAGGACAAGATGCACTAGCTGGTGATTTATAAAGTGCTGTATAGGGTTTGAAACTCCCCTGGAGGCACCCGAGACCAGCTTTAGTTTAAGGATGTGTATAGATTGATGGCTTACTTGGTTTATCCTGTTATATAGTCTGCCTTGGCTAATTGACTAGGGGCTGTAAAAGACCTCTTGGAAACTTTTCCTCAGGCTTCCTTGAAATTAAGATTTATCATACATTTCATGGAGGTTCAAATTCTATGTCCTAGATGAGTGTGAAGAGGCCCTGGAGAACTGTGCCTGGCAGTTTCTCAGACTCCGGATGCTTCCCTGTGCCTCCATTTTTCTGCCGCACCATATCCTCTACCTTGATAAAAAGGTTTTTGTGGATGTATTCTGTGGAGTCTTAGGAGACCATTCAGTTATCTAACCATCGTAATGAATGTATCCAGATAGTGGGTTGTTTTTAAAAACTGGCTCATCTCTGTGCTTTGTCCCGAAAGCATCTGTGGCATGTTAAGTGGAAAACCAAGCTGCAGAGAAGTAAATTTTTAGAGAAATGAAAGCAAAAGTCCATATGTTCATGTTTTTTTAAGCTTATTTATTTATTTTGAGAGAGACTGAGTGAGCAGGGAAGAGGCAGAGAGAAAAGGAAAGAGGGAGTGTCCCAAGCAGGCTGCATACTATCAGTGCAGAGCCCAACACAGGACTTGAATTCATGAACCATGAGATTATGACCTGAGCTGAATTGAAGAGTCGAACACATAACCAACTGAGCCACCCAGACATCCCCTTAGGTTCGTGTTAGTCTAGAGAAAGGTATGGGATGATGCATCAGTTAGTATTCCTTCCCTGGAGAAAGTGGCATGGGGTGAGAGAATGTCTGCTCTCCTGTTATACAACTCTATCTGGCTTGCTACAAACGTGCATTGATTTCGTATTTGATAGAAAACATTGTCCACTGAATATGTACTTAGAAGTTTCTTGGACGTGCACATTTCTGTAGCCAGCCACATCTTCCTGTGTATCTCTTCAACGATGAATTTTGAGGAACCATTTGGGCAGAGGCAGAGAGCCCCTAGGAGGTCGTAAGAGGACAGGTGAACTGAGAGAGAAGGAAGTACAGAAAGGTCGGTTAAGGGAAGAAGGTAGATCAGTTCAGATGTGCAGAAAGCAGCCCTGGGAGCAAGGATGCGGGGAAGGAGCAGAGAGGGAAAAGGGAGCCAGGAAGCAGGCTGGAGGATTGTTTTCCGTGATTCTGCGAAAGTACACGACAGCTTCCCACCCTCGTTAGTGGGGTAAAGGCTCCGTGGCTGGTCTGCTGAGTCTGGGGAGCCTGTTACCACCCTTCCAGCCTGTTCCCCGTAGAGTGGTTCGGGGCTATTTTTAGATGGGAACTAACAAACATCTGCGAAGTGGCAGCATTTCAAGGAGGGCTCGTTTAGATTACAGATCTGGGAGGGGTGGCCCTGAGCTGACATCAGAGGACACTCATGTTAGTGCATCTGATGGTTGCATAAACATTTCCAACTGCTCACACTGGAATCATTTTAGGGGCTTAAAAAACTGAGAAGTCTATTTTAAGCAAATGTTTAAACAGTTTATTGGCATCATTTTATGTAGCTGGTTTTTATTGAGTTATAATTCACATACCATAAATTCATTATTTCCAAGTATATACACTTGTTTTTTCATGTATTCACAGTTATACACCATCACCACTGATTCCAAAATATTTTCATCACCCCAGAAAGAAACTCCATACATGTGGGCATTAAATCCCCACTCTCTTCCACAAGCCTCCAACATCCACTAATCTACATTCTATCTCTATGGATTTATCTATTCTTGACATTTTATACAAACGAGATCATATAATACGTGGCCCTTTTTCTTTGGCTTTCATTGAACATATTCCAGGACTCATTCATGTTGTAGCATATATCAACATTTCATTCCTTTTTATGACTGAATTATATTGCATCATATGGATGTGCCCCATTTTATTCAACCATTCATTAATTTATGGGCATTTGGGTTGTCTCTACTTTTTGGCTATTATGAATAAATAATGCTACAATAAACATTTGTTTATAAGTCTTTATGTGAACATATGTTTTCAGTTCTTTTAGATATATACTTAGATGTGGAATTTCTGAGTCCTATGGTAGCTATGTGCTTGCTTTTTGAGGAATTACCAATGTGCTTTTGAGGAATTACCAATATAGCTCTTTTGTAAACATAGTGTGTATGTTGTTTTTAACATGGGACCTACTGAGAAGTAGGGTTGTGTCTTTAGTAAATCTGTGTAACTTATTACTTGGCTTCATATGGTCCCAAACACATCAGTGGGTCTGGCTTTCCATCCAGCAAGTATTCACTGAGCACCTTTGTATCACCCTTTTGTAACACAACATATTCAGCAGTGAACAGAAGAGAAAATGTTCCCATTGTCACAGCTCTTACAGTCTTGGGCAGGAGATGGCTCTTATATAAATCATCTCTCAACTAAATATATAGTAAAACTGCCTTAATGCTCTGAAGGAAAAGCGCAGGAAGCTTATTTAGACTTGAGGGGAGTAGTAAAGGAGTGGGCGTCATGAAATGTCCCCTGAAAAGTTATGTTAAAGCTGAGATCTGGAACTTACGTAGGAGCTATCTAGGTGAGGGTGGAGGGAAAGAGTGTTCCAGTCATGGAAGGATTTGAGGCAGGAAAGAGCATGTGGCTTTCACCGCAGGGTATGGGGTGGGGGGCAGAGGGAAGTGCGGGAGGTGGTGGTAGAGAGTAGGCTGGAGCTGTTAATCAAAGGGATTCTAGATGTGTGGACTTGTTTTATGAACCAAAGGGAGCCAGTGGAAGAGTTTTGAGCAAGGGTGACCTAAACTTGTATATGTATGTATGTGCATAAGGATATGTGGACTGACACATAATAATCCGTAGTTGTACAAATATATATAATCGTTATATATTGTGGTTATATCCATGCTGTAGAAACTAAGTTTGAAAGAGATCAAGAGTGAATGTGGGAAACTCATGGTGAGGCTGACGCAGAGCTCTAGCTGGGTGGGACGTGATGGTTACTTCAAGCAGGGGTGCTGGTGTTGGTGATGGTGGAGGAGATGTAGTTTGGAAGAATTTGAGATGCTTAGGACATAGAGTCAACAGGAAATTATTAGTAGTAAAACTTATTCCTGATTTCCAATGATTTTTTACTTAAGAGCAGAAAAGATTTTAAAAATTAAGAGGTTAGCCACGAGGCATATGAGAGCGATAAAACCACCTCAAATCACCATATAGCACCATTGATGGGAAGAATTTAAGTTTCTTAAAAGTATTGCTACAAAAACAGTGAGAAAACCCTATCCAAGTTAATAAATGAACTTAACAAAATTACAAGATGACAAGGTCATTGTATGAAAGTTTAATTCATTTCTATACACTACCAGTGACCAGTGGGAAATGAAGTAAAAATACCATTTACAATATAAGAAAAAGTTATCAAATATCAATAAATAAATCTAATGAAAGACCCATACATATTGCAAACTACAAAAATAAATCTTAGGAAAATTAGTGAAGATGTAAATAAATACAGAAATAGAGCTTGTCCATGAATTGACTCAAGCCCCAAATCAAAAATCTCCGGAACTATTGTTTTAAGAATTAATGATTTGATTCTAAAATTTATGTAGAAATGCAAAGGACTTAGAATAGCCAAAACTATACTAAAAAAGAACAAACCAGAAGATTTACCTAATTTCAAAACTTGCCATAAAGGTACAATAATCAAGATGGTATATATTGTTTTGAAGATATGCAAATTGATCAACAAAATAAATACAAAGTCTAGAAATCTATCTGCTACAGCACTGTGGTAATTTGGGAAAAGTAATATCTTTTTTTTTTTAATTTTCACTTTAAGGAGAAATACATTTTTTCTTTCTCCAGATTTTTATGTAAATTGCAGTTAACATACAGTATAATATTCATTTCAGGTGTAGAATTTAATGATTCATCACTTACAGACAGAATCTCAGGTACATACCGTATGAGTTGGTGTATGCAAAATATAAGACTCATCTATGGTGACTAATTTATATTTGCCTCTAGAGATGGATGGATTGTAAAAGCATGAGGGATCTTTCTAAAGTTTTATATCTTGTGATGAGTGATCGATTCACAGGTGTTTACAGTTTTCAAAACTCACTGAACACTTAAGATCTGTACATTTGTTATACCTTAGTTAATAAACCTCTAGGCACGAGCCAGACAGTTGCCCTGAATAAGGGAAGCAGGCTGGGTGTGAGGCCACAGGAAACCATGAGGGCGGCAACAGAATGGTAAGCCCCGTGGAGAAAGGTGGCCACCGCTCTGTTCCAGGCACAGGCGGGAACTCACTAACCTTCTGAGCTTTCCAGATAACGCTGAAGTCTTCATTTTGATGCCAAATTTCAATTGTAGAAATATTGGACACTGATTAAAAAAAAAACCCAAAGTATTGCACTTGAGGGAGCTTGAGGGAGTACATGAGATAGAATCAGAAGAAACTAAATGGCAGTGAAAGGCTCTGGCTACTGCTGAACGGTATTTTTCTAATTTAAAGTACTGCAAATTTTAGCCCCATTATGCAGTGTCTGTTAATCTTGGTTATGGTTGATTTGAGCAGCACTTGGCTGGCTGTCTTTGTTGGGGACTGTACTTACTATATTGCAGCTACTGGATTAAGCCATTAAAGGGCAGCGTACTCTCATTCATTCTTTGTAACAACTAATTTTGAGAAAGACACTGCTAAGCAGTGACAGATGACATCTGTACCTGAGGCTTTTTACTCTGTCCCAGGCCCTGACCCTCATGTACTCAGGGAACAACATCAAGGAGCAGGCCTACTCCTGGGATCAGTTTGATAAACTCTCCGGGCATTAGAGATTTTTATTAGAAAATAAGGATCACTTTTGGATGCCTGCGGTTCAGATCCTTGACCCGTAACTGTATGATACTGTAAAAATTAGAACTTTAACTTAGTCATATAGTTATAGAAATTATACTGGAAATATTTTAGTGTTAGCTCTTCAACTTGTAAGTATTCTTTTTAATTTAATGAAGTTGATTCACCAAAATGCACTATAGGATATTCATTGTTATACTTATTTAACAAGCATTTGAGTGTCTTCCTAGGAGTCCTGTGAGGTACTGTGAGAAAATGAAGAAGCAAATACTGGCTTTGCCCTCATGCAGTTTACTGTGGGAATAATTTATTGACTGATCTTGACCTACCCCATAAGTACTAAGTGCTGTACCTCTACCTTGCATTATTGTCTTTATTGTTTTTTATTTTATCTTTTAGTGTCTATTGGCATATTCAGTATTATGCCACAGACACATAGTAGAGGAGGAAAAAGATGTACTGAGTAAAGTTACTGCTGTGAATTCGTAATAAGACACTAATAAAGTCCCCCTCTATCATAATGTAATAGTAGCCTCTTCTTTCATTTCTTCTCAGTCAGCCAAATATGGAAACTTAGGCAATTTGGCACTATTATAAAACCAGGGGCGCAAATTCTTTCTCTGTTTACATGTTAAATATGTACTAGCCAATGTGAAATCTGTTTCTTGTGTGCTTGTGTATCTTTTTTTATTTTTTTTTTTAACATTGCTACCGTATGGCTTCTGAAATGCTTTTTTAGCTTCTCACTCCCTTTTCACATCATTTTTGTGGCTTTCTCCTCCAGCTGTGGCCTGTAATTCTTCTCTATGCTCAAGAAAGCCCTTGTAGCACCAAGGAGATTACCCTCTGTTAGTAATGTTTCCATGTGGGATCTAAAATGTGCAGGAGTTGTTTTTTAATTCTTTGTGTAATTTTATACATCTTTTCTGCCATGATTAATTTTTAAATCTATAAGAATTGCCATTGGTTAATTTTTTGAAGCTGTTCACTTAAAATGATCATTTCCTCAGAAGCAAGCTTTTGATAACTAGTAAAAATTTTTCTAAAAATGTCACCTTTTCTTTTAACAGTTTTGAGAAATGGTGCTTGGGAAATTGTGCACTGGGAAAAGGTATGCATTGATTTTTATTATGTTCCAGAAGAAGTGTATTGATGTATACTCTAATAGATGTAAATTTTGTGTGTAACATAAACAAATGTCAAGATTTCTCATATGAAAGCTATTTAGTAATTAATGTTATAAACATTCATGGAATCTTTAGTCAGTCACTTCCATTTAATTCTGAAATATACTAGAAAGACTTGAAAAGTAATATTTGGAATTCTTTGTTTTTCATAGTATATTTTGAGTACTGTTTTTCATAGATTTCATTTAACCATGAACTGTTTTGTGTTGAAACTTTTTGCTTTAATCATCTACTGTCCAAGTAAAAATAAGAATTAGAGTTTCTTTAAAAAAAAAAAAACAACATAGTAACCTAAACATTTTCTAATGAACTAGAAATCCGTTCTGTAGTGTTGAGAGGTTAATATGCTCACAGGGCGTGTAACATGACAGTTAGTGAGTTGAGTCATAATTTAACACGTGTTATCTAAGTGCTTCTCAGACCTCAGTTTCAAAAGGTAAGCAGTTGTTTCTAGTTCTCCCTTAGTACTGGAAGACCATTAACTCTAGTCATTCACGAGCAAATAACCTTTCTAACCTGATGAAAGACTTTTAGAGGCAAGGCTGCTCTACCAGAGGGATTTTGTTTTCTGAGATTGCTAGGAACAGTTTAGGTGTGCTCTCCAGTACTTCCCAGCAGCTTGAAGGCTGTGCCCTTACCCTGCCCTGTGATGTTCATAGTCACCTTGTGGCCCTGCAGGGATTAAGATTCCCTCCCAGTTGATTGCATCTTTCTTGGTTTTAAATCAGTGGCCAAATTAAGATTGACATCTCTCTTTTTGGGTGTTTAAAAACCCACTACTTACTCTCTCACTGGTCTTTGACATAAAAGTAACAAAGAGGAAACTACCTTGCTTGTGCTTTCCTTATTTCTTGTCAAGCAAGATAAAAAAATGAAAAAGCTCAAAAAATTGTTTCTGAAGAAGTTTCCTTTGTGCTTTTCTTTGGCACTTGTGGATGTAAACATTTTAGAAGACTGGTAGGATATAATCAAGTATGATAAATTGATTTGTATTATAAATGTATTTCATTTACTAGGTTTGTCATGATAATAGTATAAATATATAACTTAATAAATTGATGTATCAGTTTCTTACCATCTTCTCCAAAGCAAACAGTCATAAAGTCTGGAGATAAGCATGCACTACTTTCCTCTAAAATTAGCCTATTGGAATGTCTTATTTTACTAATGTCTTTTTTTTTTCATTATTTCAAGATTAAGTGAATTACTGTAACTCAATTTTTCAGAGACAGATTAGCAGCTCATAATTACCCATAATGCTAGCATACTCCCTTGTCTTGGAGGTCAGTACCACACCCTCCGTGGGCATCCCACTTTGAGAACAGAGGAATAAACTTTAAAGTGTTATCAAAAGTCACCCAGCCAAAATGAGCTGATGTTACTTAATAATTTGTATTAGATAATTAACTAGAAGTAATGAAAGTTGGTTCAATGATGAATTCAAGATAAATACTCAAAAATTAACAGCATTTCTTTTGTTGGAGACATCAACTTAGAAAAATACAATGAGAGGCCTCATTCCCGGTGGCATGTGAGATGTTTACAGATAAGTTTAAAATATATATCTGACCTTTGTAAAGAAAACATCAAAGCTTTTTGGTGTTAAGGATTGACATAGATGGGCAAATATGTCAAATTCCTAGAGAAACTAAAATTACCAGTTCCAAAGTATTGGTGTAATATAATCCCCAAGGGAAGATTTTTTTTTTCCTCAAGAGCTGACTAAATTATTTATCTTAATTTCAAAAAGAAACAGTTCAAGAAAATAGAAGAGTATTTTGGAAAAATGAGCTGTTTGTAAGGACGAGTAAAACAGAGAGCAGAAGTTATTAAAAGAGTACGGTTCTGTTGCCAAAATAGGCATTGATAAATAGAATAAAGTAGGCTGGAAGAAAAGGGACAAGGATGCCCTGAAATAAAGCCCATTTAATACTTAATTAAGGAGGCAAAAAATCACTGATAAAAGGATTATTTCATAAATGATGTTGGGAATCACCAACTTGCAGTTTCAAGAAATAATGCAGCTTATATCAAAATCACATCCCACGCTAAAATAAATCCCAGCTGGCTTAAAGTTAAATGCTAAAACATTGTTTTTTGAAAAACATACAAATAGAATAAAGACTTTAAGAAATATTTGGAGAAGAACAAGATCTCAAGCTGTCTGGAATTTGATCCTATAAACTCAGCAAAAACACCACACACAAATAGGTAGGCACAATAGGGAAAATATTTGCACCAAAGGGGACAAAAGATTGAAATTGTTACATAAATAGGAAATAAAAGTTGGCAATAAGCAAGAAGATCCTTAATAAGCAACCAGACTCAGTGTAATATTCAACCTAGTTCTGAAAGTTGCAAATTAAGCAATCTTGATGTCTCAATTGCTGTACTTCTTCAGATTTTTGTTTTATGAAGTTCACATACTATTGTGGATTAGTAATTTAGGTCTTCATATTGAGAACCATGCAGAAGGGGATTCTGGGAACTTATCCCAAGAAAATAATCATAAAGTAGAGGGAAAAAACTATGCATGTATAAAAATGTTTATCGTAACATTCTTTATAATGATGAAAAGTTAGACTTTGTGGATATCCAACAGTAGAGAAACTGTCTTTTAAATTACAACATTCCACACTCTGGGATATTTTGTGATAAGTAATAGCTGTAATTTCAAATACTGTGGCATCACAGAAAGATTTTATAGCATTCATTCAGCAAATATTTATTGAGTGTGGGTGCCAAGCAGTGAGCTCACAGCAGCAAGCAAGACACACGAGGGCTCCTGTGTCATAAAATATAATCGTAGGTGAGAAGAACAGGGGCATTCATACTAAGACGTCAACTATGTATAAATGCTTTATTGAACACTGAGTAGACGGGCATGAAAGCAGGCTTGCTTGTTGGGTTAGCCAGACTGTTGGACAAGTCTTTTCTTCGGCTTATGTCACATTTTGAGCAATTAAAAATAAAATCAATAAACTGAAACCAAGAGTCTGATCCTCATGCCAGAGTAATATGATAAGCATATTACCCTTAGTGGCACTAATGGGCTTTCTTTCAGGACTTGCTTTTTTTTGTTTTTCTAAATGTGTGGCTACTGTGGCTACCCTTTAATTGTCCTCAGAGGACCTGCAAATGGGCACAGCATACACCCAGTCATTCACAGACGGACAGACTTCAGCTCTCAGACATTACTAGTTCATCTCCGCAGTTTTGCCCTGAAGACTTTTCTCTATTGTACAAAGTTAAACTATCTGACTTCCAAAGCAAGTGTTGCGATTACATAGCCCTATACAAGACACTGCATCTCTACTCTTGACGTGTAAGCTACTGTCCTCATTGCCCTGACCGCAGAGTCTAGTTCTTCAAATTGAGATGCAGCTGAAATTGTTCACAGGTTTTGGAGATGGTTGAAGGTGGACAATTTAGGAGGCATCTTAGACTCAACACATTGTCCTGGCTTTGTAGAGAAGTATGGAGTGGTGGGCTCTGTACAGGTGCACAGGCCACTCCCTAAAGCTGCTTTAAGACACAAAGTTTTCACCATGAAATGCATTCGTGTGTATTTGAATTTATATCTCCAAAAATTCCTTAGTAAAAATATAAGTATGCCAGGGGTCTGCAACTGAACAAAGATTCTAAATCGGTCCATTACAGTTTGATAAACTTACTCTTTTACGTAATCCTCAGTTGTTAAGTACGAATGTTGGTAACTTGAGAAGGCTCAAGGTAGTGGTCTAAAGGTCTAAATACTTCCTAAACTTCAGTATTTGGGGGACTAAATGTTTTGTCTTGATGTTCCTCCACTGAGGACGTGTGGTCGAGGAATTTGTGCCAACTTGACTTTCTCTTTCCATTAATCATATGCACACGCTAGGCTGGAAAGGGGGAATGCCACGGTAGGAGCACAAAACCAAAAAAAGGAAGAGAGGGGCTTGGATGTGCTTGAGACCCGATCTAAAATAGGCGTCGTAAGGAGGGGGCAAGTAAGTCCCCTGCCCTCCTCATAGCACTGCAAGAAGTGCCTTAGCTCTCCGTGAACCTTTGGTTTTTACGGGCCCCTGAGTAACTACTTTATACTAGGCAAGGTGCTAATAGTTTCTTTCAGTCCTCAGTTTAATGACCTTGCTTTTGTCTTAACAATGAATAAAAGTATTGTAAAGCAGTGGGATCAGTTAGGGGTTTTTGTTAAGTCTGGCTTTTTAACTCTTACACTCTAATGTGGACGAATATTTGATTTTATGAAGCATAGACTCTAATTGGAGAAAAACATTAACACGTAATAAGAGATTAAAGAACATTTAAATGGTAGCCTGGGTAGCATTCTCTCCAAATGCCGAAGCTCCAGTGACCTTATACTTCTTGAGCGTGGATGCTTTCAGAGTACTACCACAGCACATAGAAGGCTGGTTTATACCTATACTTGCTGGGGGTTTTTTATTTCCCCTTTTTTGAGGGATGGTGTGTTTGATTCCAACATCCCTGGAAATTTGTCCATTTCAAATCCAGATTTCAGCTAAAATCTCTCTTGAATTAGAACTTCATACACATACACACAAAGCCAACATACACACAAGAAGACCCCCTCCAACGTTCCCGAACTGTTCCTTCCCCAGCATATAAAGTAACCACAGTGGTCTGTCTCTGGAATAATTTCTTAATGTGATTCCCACTGATGACACAATTCTCTCCTCCCTCCATCCAATAAAGCGTTATTTTAGGATTCAAGAAAAAGTTGAGAGAGGAAAAGACAAAAAGGCTTTAACAATAACAAAAAAGACTTTTCTTTTCTTGATTAAGTATTGAAGCTTATTTTTAGGTTTATTTGGCTCCTAACTGAGAGGGCACTTTGATGAGAGTGGTTGGTTATCAGTGTAACCTGGTCAAGCTGTTACTTAGTTGGAGTCCTATTGTTTGCTCAAAGTTCTGTGACACGCCTGTCACTTACGTCACCTCTAGGAAGTTTCTGGGCTTATTGTGTCTTTAATTTGTCTTTAGAACATGTTTACAAAAATGCTACTGGATAGAAAGCCAGGAAGATCTTAAGCTGAGGGTTTTTTTTTTAATTTAAAATAGAACACGGTTTTAATATAATTATTTATGTAAAATCAAGCTTTGCAGCCAGTCAGATAAGGGGTTTAGTCTAAGCTCTTCCTCTCAATGTGATCTTAGGCAAATAACTTAGAAGCTAATGAGACTCATTTTTTCCCTCTCTAAATTGTGAATTATAACCAAAACCAATTTTATAAGACCATCATGAGGAATAATGACCATATATATATGGTAGTTGGTTTTTCCAGTTGCATTGAGATTTCCTTAAGCAGGGTAAAGCTCACATTTGGTAAATTCCTCCTTTTTATTTTTATGTCATAGAGAATATGAGAAGTTGAGATGTCAGTGGGTAAAATGGATGAATGTATTAAGATAAGTCCTACAGGTGAAAAAAAGCTATAGTGTGCATATTTCAAAGGACTGCCCCATCCCTGGCCTCACTCCTAGATAATTTTATGCCATTTTGTGAAGATAAGTGGTTCTTGTTTGCCAGTAACCATTTTTTACTGTCTTCTGTGCTTAAATACAGTGGGTTGTATATTTGTAACTATCTTGCAATGCAGATAATTAACCAATTCCCAGTTTTCTTTCAGGTAAATGTTGGAGATATAGTTATAATAAAAGGCAAAGAGTATATACCTGCTGACACTGTACTTCTCTCATCAAGGTAGAGATTACCTACTGATGCTCAAACAGTGTAGAGGATGGTTTCTCTACCCTGCATTGACCTTGTGATTTCTCCAAGGAAATAAGGAATAAACGAAGAATTTCAAACCTCTCTAAAGATTTTGAATTAGACATTAAAAGATTGATTGGACTTAACAGACTCTTTCTTGTTTGTGATATAGAATAAGTGATAGGTACTATACTGTGTAATTCAAAAGTTATTACAATTAGAAGTCTACTCTCTCTCTGGCTACATCCATATCTTTGTGTGTGGACCACTAACTCATGAGATTTCCTGTCATTTATTTTATATAATACATGGATTGGGTTCTGTTAATTTTATCTTGCAATCCTTGTTCATGATAAATTCTTTTATGATGTATTAATATATCCCTCCAAACTTTCTTTATGTTTATGGTACATTAGTGCAAGAAAATGGATGAATGATTTCTTTTTTGTCGTCATACCTTTTGAAATGCCATACTCTTCTTTAACAAAAAAAGAATTGCAGTATTTTGCTCTTTTAAGTTATTTCCATGACTGAATTTGGATAATTTTTGTTTTACTCATATTTAAGATAGTCCTGAATTAGTATTCAGAACATATGACACCGTTGCCCTTTAAAGAATGTGGTTTCCAAATGGTTTGGGGTTTAAAAGCTGTAAAACTAGTCCTAATATAAATTACGAAAATTGTTTTTTAATATCTTAGAGGTTGTTTATCATCATTTCCTTGGACAGTTTTATTTGTAAAATCCACATATAAATATGGACAGTGTCCTTTTTTCAAAATCTATTTAATCAGGTCATTACTTAACATGATTGGATTTAACACAAATTAGTGAAACTTAACGGAGCAGAAAGTTCTTCTCCAGGTATTTGTAGAAGTAAGTCTATGGGTAGTTGAAGTACTGTAGGTAGTTTTACTTTTATATTTTATAGCTGGGGGATTTTTGTGTCATGTATAGATTTTATTTTCAGAAAAGTTAAAATTAATAGGTTTTTAAATCAATCTTTTCACTATTTTCTTTGCTTATAGCTTTAATCAGGGCAGGTTTCTGAAACAGAAGTAGAGGTGCTGGTCCACACATGGCCGTGTGTGAAAGAGTTTACCAGTTGAGTTCAGTCACTGCCTTACATACCAGGTGGCACAAGTAGGAGAGAATGCTCTGCTTAGGGGACAGAAAACCACGATTCTTACCCTGGCTGGGCGATTTTGAACAGAAGACTTATTCTCTCAGGCCTTGATTTCATAGCTTTTAAAGTGAGGAAGATGGAGATAAAATTCTGATATTCCCTGATTCTTCTCATTTAATTTCAATAAGCTTTCATTTCAGTTTTAAGAATGCCTAGCCAACAGAACAATGGGCACTTGCTGGTACTAAATAAAAGTTTGGTAAATGTAGTGGATGACCGACCATCTAAATGTCCTATGACAAAGTTCAAAGTGATAATACAGCATTCCAGCAATTTAAGAAATTATTGGTGGTTTCCTAATGAAACCAATCAGAAAGACATAATTTATCATAGAGAATATCATGTATGTACCATTAATTGCGGTATTTATTTTTTGTATCTCAAAAGTATGAAGATAATTGACTATACTGCCCTGACTTTATACATAATTCTGAATTAAAAGTTTAAAAAATATTTTTCATCAGCCTCCCTCCATTCTCAGAAACTTCCAGAAGGCTCTGTGCTCCTATTTCTTAGAGTTTGGAGCATTTTTACAGGAGCATTTTCTCAACATTAAAAACAGTCACTGGTGGCTTATAGATACTGTAGTATAACTATATATATTGTAGATCAAAATACTTCTATATATATATATTTTTTTAAGATTTTTTAAGTAATCTCTACACCCACCATGGGGCTCAAACTCACAACCCTGAGATCGAATCTCATATTTCACCAACTAAGCCAGCCAGGTGCCCCAATAGTTTCTATATCTGACTCTAGCATTCACAGAGATTAACTTCCTCCAGAGATTATTACTTTTTAAAAGATTATGTGATTGATTGCATTTAGTTATTTCATAGGGCTCAAAGTAGAGTATAAAGCCTCTTTCATTATGTATTTCTATCCCAGTGTCAAAGTACCACCTTTCAGGTTGTTGTTGTTTTCTCAAGAAATTTTGCTTGACTCTTGTGAACGTACATTAGCCTTAAAAAATAAGTAGAAGTTTCTGTCATCATTTAACAGGAAGCAGAACTTTGACTTCAAGTCTTATTTTTTGCCATTTAACTTTAGCTAATGACTAAGTCAAGGTGGGAATATTTAATCCCTGATCTAATGCCTTCATTTTGCCATACTGTCCACTATCAGAATAAGGACTTGTTGACTCACTTGCTGATGAGCATCATCTAACAGTAAACTCAAACAATGGTTTGTAATATTTTAATTTCCAAGTATTTTTAATTATTAATTACTAATAGTGCACGCTTTCTGAGGTAGTTTGAAATTAGGCATGAACATTACTGAAAGTTACTGTGTTTCATTGCTTTTTCACTTTGACTTGAAGTTTTAGTTTATAACTTATAGAAGTTTAGAAAGTAAAAAATAGAGTAAAATAACTCAAGCTGTTAATTCAACACACAGGTTCCTGGCATGTCTATTTCATACCCTCTCTGAAAAACTTCTGGGTTCAAAGGCTTACCCTTTTAAGACAATGCATTATTGAGCAACTCAAAAGGCTGCAATTATGCCTTCTAACTTCCTAGAATCCATGTCACAACTTTGCATAATGATATGTATGCAATTAACTTTGAGAATGTTTTGGAATCAGTAAATTTCTAACTTTTTCTTTTTTTGTGTATCAGGGGTGGTGGTGGAGAGGACTAGTATAGTATACCTGGTGTTTTCAAAAGCCTAAGAAGTAGTTCCCATAATTCTTTCCTTCTTGGGTAGGCATAGTCTTCCAGTAGATGGCATGAGAGTGAGGAATTGAAAAAAAGGAAAATCTATAAAATAGCTCTCTATATAACATTATTTTGTTTTTGATATGACAGTCTTGTGAATAAACTTTTAAAAAGGAAGCAAAAGTTTCCACCCTAAAAATTGAAAATTGGGCTTTGAATCGAGTAATCCTTTAATATTTCACATTTTCTTGTGCCTTTAGACCTGATCAAAATAAATTTTGAAAAAATTGGCATTAGACATTCTTATTAACATGTATTATTTTCTATAATAATTTCAAACTTTCTGTCTCTTTTGTCCATTTGTTTGGTTCTTTTTTCTGTTTTTCATTTTTTTTTTCCCCCGTTTCAATTATTTTAAACTGGGACCTGTAGGTGGCAGTAGGGGAAATAGTGAAAGTGACCAATGGGGAACATCTCCCAGCAGATCTCATCAGCCTGTCCTCAAGGTCAGAGCCGCTGAGTCGTACAGGATGTGTGTATGTGGATCCTCACCCTACAACAGAGAACATTTACACCCAAAGAGGTTGAGTTCTATGTCTCTTCCTGTAAAACAAAATTTTTTATACTTCTTGGAGATAGACATTTCATTTAGATGTTTTAAAGGCCTTTTATGAATGCAACACTGGATGCTGTTTGTCCCTCGGGGCCAGATTCAGCTCCTGTTGTTCTCAATAGGAGGCTGTGAGGCATGCCAGTAAAGGTAGATTTTAATTTCCTATACATCATTAATATATATTCATACTTAACAACGTGCCTAAATACTAAGGCTGAATTTAATACCTCTCCAGGATACTGTTTTGAACAGTGTTCAGCTTTTCGTGAAAGGAAGTCCTTGAGAAATTTTGCCTTATTCTTACATTTGCGATTTTCTGTGAGTTCTGTAGAATCCCTTCAGCGATTGTGACCATAATCTGGGCTGGTATAGGGTGTACAGAGGACCCCCTGCACAAAGCCGGATGTCGTACATTCTGTACTGCATGCTTTGGGATTCGTTTTTATCCCACTTGTTACTAGTGACAAAGCGCATGTTACCGTGGTCAAGTTCAGCTGTCTACCAGTGTCTGTACTGTGATCTGCGTCTTGTTCCATCTTTCCACTTATTAATCAAAAAGCCTGCTTTGCCTCTCTGACTGTAGCTTGCGTTTGGATGTCACTATAATTTGCTGAAATATTTATTGTCTAGCATGATCCCTTATGTAAAACTTCTTGCTGCTTTTTCATAACACGATTAAAAACTGCTTCAGGAACAGCTGTGTTAGTTAAAGGATTAAGAATGGTCTGGATTCAGATGCATATTTTATTTGCCGCACTTCAAATATAAGTCAGCCGTTTAACTCTTTAACTTCCTAGCTATTTAAAGTCCTAGAAAAATTGCTTTGTGAAAAAAAAAAGGTAGAATGTTAGTCTCATTTTAATGTGAGAATGGCCTTGGATATATTGATCAGTAATATTTTAGTGCATTTTACTGGCAAAGTATGGGATCTGCATTGTTCACCTAACATCTGTCACCATGCTTCTATATAATCAGAAGATATGTTTTAAAATTTCATAAGCCATTTATGTTTCAAATGTATACATAAGTTACAAATTAGCAGTTACCAGAGCCAAATTACATGTTGAGTAGATGATATGTTGAATAAGTAATAGAGTGAAAATATAAATATTGAAAAACTTCTCCAGTTGGGGGGAAAAATGTATGCCTTCATTGGAGAGGAAAAAAAAAAAAAAAGTCCATTGAGTGAATTGAAGAACTTGCAAACGTATGTTGAAATCTGTAAAATATTTGATCATTGACTGTATGTTTCAGCAATTTTCACAAATCTCCAGGTCAGAATACTAAGCTACCTGCCCATTTCTGAAACTTGAAATAGTCTGTTTTGCACATGTACAAATTGGAAGTTGATTAGAAGATTCCAGGTATTCGTAACAAACTTTTTCCATTCTAACTTTGAATACATATTCTCATCAGAGATAACATTTATACTTATATGATGTTAGTAAGGCTTATTGTATAACCAAGTGCTAATGAGATTGATTTAACGTCAGAATGCTTTTCCTTATAGTTGAGGATTAGATGATTCGATTAGATGGCAAACTCACCTGTCCACACTTGCTGGGCACAGATTGTGAAGGGAAAGTCCAGAGTGTAGTACCTGTGATAATGCTGGGGAACGCGCACCCTTCCACCAGTCAGCGCACACCAAACTTTCCAAAAACATTCTGATGGGGACCTGTGAAATGGACTTCCTAGGTTCAAGTCAAGGAGCAAGATGGCCAAGTTGGCTGGTTTTAGTTTTAGCTTTTTCTGCCACACAAATCTCTGAAATAACCTTAAGAAATAGAACAGGAGCAGAAAAAAGAAAAGAAAAAAACCAGAAAAGTGTATATCTACTACCGTTGTAAAATCTCTTCATACAGTTTTTAAAAGTAGCCTTAAAATTTAAATATTATGGTTCATATGATCCTGTTCATCTTTTCTTAAACGGTAATATACAATGAAAGTTTATAGAAGCAGCAATCTGGAATTTTCTAATCACTTTCCTTAACCAATTTATACATGGGCCTCAAGCATGAAATCTCACTTGATATTTTTGAGCTAAAGATAAATCTGGACACAAAACTGCTTTACATTTCAGATACAGTCTGTGTCGTGTGTTTATGGATGAGCAATTTAAGTATCACATGACAAATCTAATCATTTACATTAGCTTGAAGATCAGTACTGATTGGCATCAGGAAATTGCTTTGTGGTCGTTCTAGCTGAAAAGCTGATCCGCATGGGTTCTGCCTCCCAGCATTTAGCAGTTAGAATGGAAATCATCATGAAACTAGACGACTAAAGCTTTGTTTAAAACAAAAGGCTTCAGTGAGTCTAAGCATTTAAATAAGTTATTATTATGCTTCCTTCCCCCACTAAATCTGTCTGGTTTTCAATTTTAAACAACAGTGAGCCCCAGGCCATGTGCTACATTGAAACATCCAACTTAGATGGTGAAACAAATCTGAAAATTAGGCAGGTAAGATCTAATACAGATTTATGTCATTTTTGCTGATTTATTACATGGAACCAAGAGCTTTATTTCTGTTATTGTCTTGAATTAAAGTAATTCTATCTAACTGCAAATATTTTCTCATTGAGCCACTATGAAGGTATCCTCAACTATGATGGAAGACTCAGATTTACCTGCCTGATTAAATATGGTCCATCATATTAATATAATTTTAATGACAATTTTAATATTTTGTGTAATAGTCAACACCCCAAAGATAATAACTGTAGTATTTCTAAGTGCTTTGACATGCGTTTTCTTATTTATTTACCCTATTTGCCTGGCCCAAATTATCATATGGCTTTGCTGTATTGAAAAGGCGTTAGTTTTTATTGCTGTTCCCTTGAGAGAAAGCAATGGTCTTTTTAAGGGACTTTTAAAAATGTACTCTCTTGGGCTCTAGGGGGATGAGGGAAAGGACAAGTGGGAAGTTTGGGATGGGATGGAAGTAGATCGTCATGGCACCTGAACTCGGGGTGCCCCGGGAAGTGGGGTCCTGTTCACTCCCAGCTAGGAGAAGCTAGTTGGCCAGAGGGAGGAACTGTTTTTGAGTTTTCCTTCTCAGTGGACGGAAAAAACAGAAACATAACGATTCTCTTTGGACATAGATTCTATTTATTTTGCATTCCCTTTTTGAGATTCAGCAGGCAGACGGTATCATGCTAAATATTAATTCTATTTTTGGAAACAGTTCTTTGAAGACTTACTTCAAAATATATTTGTGGACAAGTTAATAGTGTCAAATATGTTTTAGATCTTTCACAAACGCTCCCCTGTTCTTGTGTTCAAGTAGAGAGGAAGGTGTCCTTAATTATGATTTGACCAACAGTATTGTATAAGGGAAGGGACTTGCTTATAAAATAGTGGGATCTCTTAGATCCTAAGGTCTAGATGAATTCAGAATTCCCCCTCCTCCCTCACACAACTCAATTAATATGCTCTTTTGCTTTTTAAAAAATTTCTCAACAGGGCTTACCAGCAACATCAGATATAAAAGACATTGACAGTTTGATGAGAATTTCTGGCAGAATTGAGTGTGAAAGTCCAAACAGACATCTGTATGATTTTGTTGGAAACATACGGCTTGATGGACATAGGTATGTAAAATTGGTCTTCATAAGAACACAGAATCCAGGGGTACCTGGGTGGCTCAGTTAAGCGTCTGACATTGGCTCAGGTCATGATCTCATGGTTCATGTGTTCAAGCCCTGTGTCAGTCTCTGTGCTGACAGCTCAGAGCCTGGATCCTGCTTCAAATTCTGTGTCTCCCTCTCTCTCTCTGCCCCTCCCCTGCTCAGGCTCTGTCTCTCTCTCTCTCAAAAATAAACATTAAAAAAAGAAAAACAGAATTCACTGTGTCTCAGTGTACGTTGAGTGTTTTCCAGGCCTGGTGCATATTATTTTCTCATGCTCTAAGTTTCAACATGCAAAACCTCTTCTTAAGTATTTCTATGTTACTTCTACCAAGAGTCTTTTTGCAGAAATGTTAGCTCTTAACTCCATGCTTATGGTACAGCTGAAGACTTCCTCAAGATTCCTGCCAACCTGACAGTTGGATGTTTTCAGGGATATGCCAGGCTTCTGGCACATTATTTAGTGGCATATTCTTTGGCCAAAATACTTATGTTATAGGCCTATCTGCAATCTCCATGGCTGGAATTCCTTCCTGTGATCTCCAGGTGCCTCAAGGAATTCAGATTCTACCCTCAAGGAGTTAGTTGGCTGTACTGGATAATTTCTTATCTTTCTTGTCTTCTCTGTATAGTTCTATATGCTCTTTTCTAGGCCATGTTATCATCCACAGTTATCTTTATGTTACCTCTGTTCTCCCCTTCATCCCTTCCCACTTCTTTTCCCTGCCTCTCTCTTCATAGATTCAACCAGTATTTCTCAAGCCCCCAGTGGGCTAGGCTAAGTACGGTGACATAACAGGAGACTGCAATGAACAAAAGAGATAAATATGCCCCTCCTTGTGAGCTTATTTTCTTGTGGTAAAAAAAAAGGGGGGGGGTACAATAAAATGATTAAGAAAATTCTGTACTAGGTTAGAAAGTGATAAAAAAAATTAAAAATTTTGGAAAAAATAGCCCAGGACAAGGCAGATTGGGAGTCCTTGAGAGCAAATCACTTTTGAGCTAGATAGGTTATAGGAAGCCTCTTTTAGCAGGTAACATTTGAGCCCGATGAGTAGGAGAGTGAGTTAGCCATTTATATATCTGGAGGGAGAGAATTCCAGACAGAAAGAAAAGTCAGTGCAAGTTATTAGTTATATTTATTTCATCATCTTAAAGTGGGAATGTGCCTGGAGTAGTTATAAAATTTCAGGGGGGCCAGTGTGGTTGGAACAGAATCACCAAGAAAACATAATAAAAGAAGGGTGGAGGAATAATAGGGAACCAGACCATGCAAGGCTTTGAAGGTCATTTTAGGGTGTTACTCTGAGTGAAATGGTGATCCATTGGAGGGTTTTTAGAGGGAATATCAGCAATTCAGTTTTGGGCTGAATAAGTTTGTGTCAGGGAGGTAGATGAATATATAAGCCTAGAGCTTGGGGTAGAAGTCTGGGTTATGAGATAAATTTGGGAATAGCTGGCATAGGTAATTAAAGCCATGGAAGTGGAAGAAATCACTGAAGATGAAAGGATATGGATAGAAGGATGAGGAGTCCCAAGGACTGTCCTAAGACTGCAACATTAAGGTTGGGAAAAGGGGAGGGACCAGCCAAAGAAACCAAAGTCGGGTTGATAAGAAGGAAGCCAAGATGGAGTGAGGAAAGCCTACCAAGGGAGTGACAGACGTGGGTCAGATGCTGCTGGTCACGCACAATGAGGCCGAGAATTAACAGTTGGGTTTAGAGAGTAGAAATCCTTGAGCTTGGTTAGAGCAGGTGGAGCCTGATCAAGTGAGACTGAGATAGTTAAAGGAGAGGAGTTGAAAATACCAAGACAACTTTTTCAAGGAGCTTGTTGGATAAGGGAGCAGAAATGGACCAGAAACTAGCAGGAAGGGTAGGGTCTTTCCCATCTGCCACTTCTTTGTCTTGTCCTCTCCTCCCTTCTCCTCTGTCTCCTCTACAGTAAAACTTACCGACCAGGTATAGGTAGTGGCCCCTAATGCACTAGTTCATTCCACCAGCCTGAGAGATGATCAGTGCCTTCATTACTTTGTAATTGCACCAGTACAGTATTGGAATTCTGAAGGACATGTTAAATATACCCTAAACTGTCATCCTCATTCAAAACCACCAAAAGCTTTCCTATAATTCATGAATTGTATATTGTTCTAAAATTTGCACAGAGTGACCTCACAGAGTGAACATATGGTTATAGACTAATAATAGTTGGCCACTTATATATGTTTCTGTAGTCTGACATTCCTAACTGGCCGGCTTCCATTTCTTATCAGTTCCCCATCAAATCAGTGCCAAGCTAATCCATGCAGTGAAAGAGAAACTTTGTATGATAGTGCCAAGATTTAGGGTAAGATAGAATTTATATAATAATCTTTAATATATATGAAAGATGGAAACAGATTTTCAGTACCTTTGTATTTGTGGCACATTTGACTTTTACAGTGATTGCCTAGAGTTCTTGGAGCCCCTTTATTTGGAATATGTGTACTTTGATTCTGTTATTAAGGATGGGGTGAGGGTCATTGTCTAATGCCAGAAGCTTTGGAATTCCAACTCTGATAAAATATAGTAATAAATAACTCATGTTGAATCCTTGTGATTGAAAAGTAGTATTTTTTTTGTTTGTTTTTGAAGAGTTTGTACCTCTTTCCAATCATTCCATACCACAAATGCCGAGGTGAAAGTTGTCATATTATACCTCATTATATATGTGAGGAACAGTTGGCACTTATGTGCCTCAGGGTATAGTCTAGCAGCTTCCCAAGAATTCTTGGAAATGTGCTTTAGGCCTAAGGTCCCCTCCCAACTCTGAAGAGCACCCCAAATCTTGAGACATACACAAGAAGAGTTCCTGTCCAGATGGGTCTGAAAAGCATGCTATTATACAGAAAGAATGAGAATTAGAGATTCTTATGTAGTCTTTTTCTGAATTGGGATACACCATGTCCTAAGGGCTTACTTAAGTAGAGACCTTCAGGTGCTGTTATGACCTGGACTGATTTCACCTGAGCCAGTGATAGTTTGGCAGTTCTTGAAAGAAAGTCTAAGGCCCACGCTGCTACTAGCTCTAGACACCTATCAGACCATAAGAGCCCACCAGGAATGAAGAACTCAACCTCAGTTTGCCTCTCCTGCCAAAGAAGTTCTATAAGAAGTTCTGTGCTCTCTGGAGACTTCTTGGGTGAACTGTTTCCTTCTTTGTCCAGAAGGCTTTATTAAAATGTATTTTTCTTTATATTTGACATTTCTTTCTTGCCTTTTTGTTTTTTTGAATAAAATGAAGATAGGAATCCTTTAGCCATTACATTTTGTGTAGTACATTTCCATTAAGAATCCCATATATCTCCGATAGCTTGTACCTTTCTATCTGAGGTTGTGTTGACCAACAACCTACCAGGGTGGGTAGTTTTACCAAGAACCTGCAAAAGACCTAACTTGGCCTTTATTCATGAAAAGTGTGTTTTAAATTATATGGAATACATCTCTTCAATTTGCTGTCATTTCAGAGGAATGTTTAAGACATTTGATGCTTACCATTTATTGGAAACTTATCCATAGTTCTTAGAGACTTTATATTTGACTACAATAAATTATCCTAGAGATTTTAAATAGGGGACTTACCTCTGCAGGGCAGAGATGCTAATGCAAGTGTACGATGAGAGCTATGTATTTACCTCGTATGTTATACGAGCCTTTGTTGTGCACAGAGCTATTTTTAATTAGGTGTGGGGGGGAGCAGATCCCCTAACCTCACCACTTCCCAACAACTTAGAAACCTAGACAGAGTACTAAATCAGGAAGAGTCTTAAATATTTCAAATTGAAAATTAGCCTCTGAGTTCCAAAACATTACCTACTATCTTGGATAATGAAGTTGTAGGAAATGGCTGGTTTGGTACCAAGGAGAAGCAACTGGAATGCTTCCTTCAAGCTGTCCTTGTGTAAGAAAATTATTCTTATTGGTAGGAAAATTACTTCTTTTCTAAAAATAAATGTGAGAAGGGTTATTTTAATAACAGAACCTTTGTTGGAGTTATGTAGTAACTATAGAATTCTTAAGCATTTTAGAAAATGTTTCTAATGTCACAACATAATCTGTCATAGCACTATCCCCCTGGGAGCAGATCAGATTCTTCTTCGAGGCGCCCAGTTGAGAAATACACAGTGGGTTCATGGAATAGTTGTCTACACTGGACATGACACCAAGCTGATGCAGGTGAGATTTTTATCTATGAAAACTTTTTGGACCTATTCTCTTCAAAAATGTGCTATTTGTAGCTCTCTATGCAGTAGTGTCAAACATAGCAGACCATCTGTCACAGATTCCTGAGCCCCACTCTGTACATTCAGAATCTCATTCTTCGGTGTGTGGAGCTATGAAATGGTTCATGCACAGAAGAATACTGGAAAGTTCCATCAGGCATCAACAGTGCATGAACTCTTAATGATTTTGTGTATTGGCCCATTGGTAGCATTTACTATCTATTATAGTGATTGATACTGGTTGTCTATTTAATGATGAATGCTCTATATTAAAGTATTTGTCTTATAATCTTATTTTAATACAGTGATTAAATTTTAGAACTTTCATTTTTGCATAAAATGAAAAGAATTTGTGAGTCAAATGGTGACCCTTTTTTGGTAACATTTTTAATATCAGCCCATTATAATCAACTTTAGTCTTAGCACTTGTCATGTTTATACAGGCCTGTGGATACTTCTTTATGTTATAATAGGAGTGTTCAGTGGTTAGATGGGCGGGGAAAACTATTTTAAGATACTAAATGAAAATCTGCTTTCTTTAAGTTCTGATAACTTTGTAAAGTCATGGAGACATAGCAACAGGCAAACAGGACTCCTATTACTGATTCTACCCCTATGGTTCTATACATTCTGTAAGCCATTATTTTATATCTGTTATTACAGATTTAATTTTCTCTTCTTAGTACTGATCTAGCATGTTGATTTTTATCATTAAATACAGCTGAGGAAACTCCTGCCGTTTCCTATAGCCAGAACCACTTAGATGGTTGTCGTGTTCAGTAAAATGGTTGCTCACGGCCACCAGAAATGTGGAAACCAGAGAGCCTTTCAGTGAGGTCTTCAGACTTCGGAACTCCCGGGTCTTTCACTGTTGATGCATAGGCCACCTTCTCTGCCTCTCTCCCTGAGCTGAGCTGCTAGATGCTTCTAGTCTACCCTGTTTGCTTAAGTAGTCTAGTAATGCACTGTTCATCTTGCCACAATGCAAAAATTGTGTCTGTAAAGGAATATGATTTCCTTCTCTGCTTATTATTGTTTTACATCCTAGATAAAGGCATGGGGGGGAAAGTGGTTAACATTTGACAGCTTATTCCATCTGTAATTTTTTCCCTTGTGATTTTCATGTGTCTGCTCGTGTCTAGAGTCTGAGGTGTGACTTTGTCGTCTTCATCAAAGTACCAAATATACATTACTAAGTCCATTTGTACACATTTTTATTGCTCATATTGTTTCTTTTTACAGAATTCAACAAGTCCACCGCTTAAACTCTCAAATGTGGAACGGATTACAAATGTACAGATTTTGATTTTATTTTGTATCTTAATTGCCATGTCTCTTATCTGTTCTGTGGGCTCAGCCATTTGGAATCGGAGGCATTCTGGAAGGCACTGGTATCTCAATCTAAACTGTAAGCACTACTTAAGTTGTTCTTTCATTAAAACATGTATTTGTTTCACAGCTGACTTGGGATTTCCTGTTATTCCTAAAAAGAAGACCAAGATAACTGGGCGTTTAATTTTTATTTTTCAGTGTAGTTTCTAGCAAAAGGAAGTAAAATGCTAGTCTCTAAAATTTGAGAATTCTTAAAAATATAATGAGTACTCTGTAGTAGCATAAAATGTTATTTTTGCTACATATAATTTAACATATAATTAACGTTACTCATTTATTCTTTAAAAATATTTTAATACAGGTAGTTAGATAGCTATCTGGGTGAAGAAAGCAGATTGATTATATTTAAAGCACCAAAAGCAGAGCACATGCTTGTAAGATGTTTAAATTGAACGTACTTTCATTTGAACCCAAGAATGCAGTAAATTCCATGTTAATGGTCATTCTGTCTCAGGGAATGTCCTATTATATAGGTTCTTTTTGGACCATCTATCCTTTTACTATTGTGGGATTAATGTACTATCTTTGAGTACTTCTGGAAAATAAGTTTGCATTGCCTTCTGATGAGTACTTAACCAATAAGTACTTAATTTCCAAACATGTAAAAACAAATTCTAGTAAAACCTGGTAGCAAAATTGATTTTTATCAGTTTTTATTATGTAGACTTAGTTTTGCAGCTATTCCAACTTTTTTTTTTTAATAGTCACTGACTTACTATTTCAGCATTAGAACTGTTCTCGGTACCCTCAGTTTGTTCCTTGTGTGTCTGGAATAGCTGGTCCCTTTCTTTATTGAGGAGGAAGGGCGTAGTTTACCTCGGGTACAGCCCTGCATTGTTTTTGCTACTTGGGTTAGTTTTGCTGCTGCTGTTTCGTTTGATTGCTTCTCAGGCATGCTTTAAATTGGAAATCCTTTTTAAGAGTTTATATAAAAGTGATTCTACCCAATTGAGATTTTACATTTCTAAACCCACAATCCTATCCCTGCTGTCTCTAAGCTCATCTTTGGAACAGGATCTGAAATACTTGGTAGTGCTTTCATTCTTTAGTACCATTATAAAGTTCTTAATCGGAATAACAATGTATTGAACACAAATAGTGCTGTTCCATCTTGAATGTATTTGAAAATAAGGACATGTTACCAGCACAGTGATTCCCCCTATCTACATATGTTGTATAATATGGAAAAAAGATTATACTAAAGTTCTGGTCAATGTAAATGACTTTTCTTCCCATCTCCCCCAACAGACGGTGGTGCTAATAATTTTGGACTGAATTTCTTGACCTTCATCATCCTTTTCAACAATCTCATTCCTATCAGCTTGTTGGTTACGTTAGAAGTGGTGAAATTTACCCAGGCATACTTCATAAATTGGGTAAATGTGAATTATTATTGTTTTTCATCATTCTAAGTATACATTTTGTCTTTTTCCTGATAGGGTCTTTTGATCTCTCAGAAACAAAAGCTTAATTTTACCTTACCTTTTATTGACTACAAGATGACATTTCAAAATACTTAGGACTCTAACATAATTATAACAAATTCATTTGATGTGTAAAAATCAGTAGCAAAATCTCTCATCTTAGAACCACACCAGTTTATAGACCAGACATTCTGGGGAACTAGATCTCAGTTTAGGAAACCTATTTTGGGCTTCAGAGTGATCTTGGGGAAAAGGAGAACCATGGAGGGTAGAGGTAAAATATCTGGATTATAGCTGTAGTTCGGTACTTACTAGCCGTGTGAACTTTGTCAAGCCACTTGACTTCTTTGAGACTTATTTTCATGGACCCTTACGCAGGAATGATGAAACATAAAACATGGTTTACCAACAGCTCGTGGTGGAAATACAGAGTAAAGGAGTCTCGTAATGTAGCGAACAGCCTCCTAGACGCTGAGTACAGCAGAAATGACACCACATTCACTACTTGTAACAACCAAGCTGTCCATCACACTTCATACATCTAGGTAGTTTATTTTTCCACACTGTAAACAAATTCAGCTATGCTTGAATTTTTCTTAATTTTTTCATCTGAAAAAAAATTTTTTTAATCTTCGAAAAAAAAAATGTGCTGGACATCTGTTTCCTAAATGTTTTGTTTATAAAATGTGTTGTTGTTAGTTTTATTTTACCACAGTTAAAATTAATGAATTTATGTAAATTGAATACATCTTCAGACTTAATCTGAGAGAAGGTTTAATTTTTCTTTCATTTTGAGAAGTTCTGGTATTATCTTTTGATGTTATTTTTTTTAATATTTAAAAGTCTTTCAAATGAACCATATTGAGATTTTAAAAAATATAACTGATGATACTTTTGCCCCTGCTCATTACCTTCTCATAGTAAATGACCCACCTCAGCCTAATTCATTCAAAAGATCAGTACAACTGAGAAATCTAAAATGAGCTGCAGGTGTGGCTTATTTCATGCAAGGAGATATTTTCCTGAAAAATTACATAATAAAATTTGTGTAAATGCTTAAGCCTATCGAGGTTTCCCCACTTACGGTAAGAAATCATAAAATGACTCATTATGGACATCAAATAACTATCCAGGCACTTTATTATTTTTTACTTGGATTTTCAAAAATAATATTTGCTTCAAATAATGACATAGTTTGAGTGTTGGAGCAATCCAGCAGGCTTATGCTTTTTTCAACTACCTTTCTAGTATACAGAGATTCTACAACATTCTAGACAGATCTTCCCTTACCAGACAGCTCTTTCTTGTGTGGAAATGAGATGAATGATTGCTACTGGTTCTACCTGGTCTTTTATGAAAATATCTAACCTTGTATCTGAGTGATAGCTTTGCAAAGTATTACAACTCAGCTACTGTGCCTACTCTTCTACGCTATCTTCCCCCATCTCCTTCTGTTGCTTACTAGACTTGATTTCCAACCTACTCCCCATTCCGTTATTCCTCTCTGAACACCACTCAGTTGGTTAACATCCTGCTTAAAGCCTGGCGCCTGCAACTCCACAGCCTACTTCAGAGCTGGTCCCGATCGGCATGAAATGCAAATGTGGGAAATATCAGATTCATCCTTTCTGTTTGACACATGAAAATCTATGATTTCTGACTTGCCAACAAAATGTTATATTATAGGGAATATTAATTTTTATAGGATTAATAGTCAGACCTCATAATTTATGGGTACATAGCAAGTACAAGTGGGTATAAAGCTGTACATTTTTGTTTGGGTTTCACGAATGGTACTCATTTTACTTTCATGTATATATAGACACAGATATTTAGGCCAAGAAAGTACAACCAGATAGAATCTCTTAGATAATTTTTTCAGGGGCTTAAAGTCTTAATTATTTGAGCAATGTCTAGTTGCTATTATTTTAGCTACATTAGGACTTCTATTGTGTTGGACAGCTTTGGAAGCACTTACATACATTATCTTATTTAATCTTGCTATAGGTCACATATCTAGAAAATGGTAAAACTATAATAAATCAGGATTGCCTGATTCCGGGGGTGCCTGGGTGACTCAGTCAGTTAAGCATCCGATTTCGGCTCAGGTCATGATCTCACAGTTTGTGAGTTTGAGCCCCGTGTCAGGCTCCGTGCTGACAGCTCAGAGCCTGGAGCCTGCTTCAGTCTCTGTCTCCCTCTCTCTGCCCCTCCCCAACTCATGGTGTGCATCTCTCCCCCCTCCTCAAAGATAAACAAACATTTAAAATAAATTTTTTTAAAGACGGCCTGATTCCAGAGATATGCTCTAACTACCGCGCTGTCCTGCGCTTACTGTGAAATAGAAAATTCTACACTATTTTGTAGGGAAATGAGCTGAAATGGTATAGCGATGGCAAGAGACGAGAGGGGTCACATACGTAGCTCATGAGTTCAGTGAAATTTCAGTCAATCTCTTGATACCAGTTGCCTTCAGTAATTTCTTCTATTTTGAATAAAAGGATCTCGACATGCACTATGAACCCACGGACACTGCGGCTATGGCTCGAACATCTAATCTGAACGAGGAACTTGGCCAGGTAAACTGAATTTCTTAGTGATATGTTGAATTAGAAGTTAGATTTGTTGTAATTTCTGCCGTATGTGGCAATTTCATTTGAATTGACAGCTCCTAATTTTCCCTTGTTTAAATGATTGGCATAAGTACGTGTTAGCACATAGCTATCAATTTTCATTTTTAGTAAATGAATTTTTAAAAACCTTGTTTAAAACATATTTTGCTTGCACATAAAGTATTTCACTAAGGGCTGTCCTTCAATTTGTAATCTAGTTAGTAGTAAAGTGTTGGCTGTTTTTAAGTTATAAACTCTGAGTATTAAAATTGCTCATAGCTTTAGACCAGAAAGGAAGAAAAATTGTTAAATTGATCAATGATGTTATGTAAGGCCAAGTATGAAAGTAATCAAGCAGGAATTTTAGATTTATAATTAATACTGTATTCACATATATGTGTGTATTTGTAATCAATTCATACATACTACCTGAGGAAAAATTCTTACTTCATATTTTTGCCATTTGCTAAATCTTACTTTTCAAATAGCATTTAGGCCAGAATTATTTTTTTCTTACCAATTCAGATGTTGTATGAAGTTAATTGCACAAGCTATTACCCATTCTGTACTTGTCTATTATGTAGAGAAGTGCTGGTAGATGTTTTAGTGCTTCATAAATGTTCAGTAGCAGGACTGGTATTTTCTAGTGGAAATTCAGACCATATCAAGGCAGATTTCTACATGGCTGCAGGTTTTTCTAACATCTTGATAGACTTTACTGTCCATACATGAAATGATTCATTGCTAAAATACTTAAAGGAGTTGAACATATTACTTAATATACAGAAAGCCATTGGTTAATAGCATTCATTGTGGCCCTATAATGTAACAAGATTGATCAAAAGAATTATTGAAGGGGTATTTTCCCCTTCTGTGAGAGACTAGCATAAAAAGACTTCCGAAGGGGCACTTGGATGGCTCCGTTGGTTGGGCGCCTGACTTCGGCTCAGGTCATGTTCTCACAATTCTAACATCTTGTCAACCCTGAGTTGGACTCTGTGCTGACAGCTCAGAGCCTGGAGCCTGCTTCCGATTCTGTGTCTCCCTCTCACTGTCTGCCCCACCCCTGCTTGCTCTCTGTCTCTCAAAAATGAATAAATGTTTAAAAAAAATTTTTTTAAGACTTCTGAAATTTTAATGAGAAATTTTACACTTTTCTAGGTCAAATACATATTTTCTGACAAGACAGGCACTCTGACCTGCAATGTGATGCAGTTTAAGAAGTGTACCATAGCTGGAGTTGCATATGGGTGAGTTTTTCTCCCTTAATTAGAATATGAAATATACATTTAATTACTGCTCATAGTTTGGTACATTTGAGAATTCTTTTGTAATCGAAAGCCCCTGTTCTGACGTCAGCAGCCATGTATGTTTTGTGTGTTACAGTCTGGGATTGTGTGTCATTTGGAATTACCTAGGAGGTGAGGGCTCTGCCCGGTAGTATATCTATTCATGTTTCAGGTTGCTAAAGGTCACGGTCTGGCTCCAGTCACGAGGTGCAAATACAGTTTCCTCTGCATTGCCATAAAGTTAGAGTACAACATCCTAAGAACACGCAAAGTTTCTTGGGTAGATTTCAAGTTAAAATATTGTTGTTTCTCTGATCGATATCCTTTTGACTTCTTGTTTTCTTTTACTGTCTTCCCTCTTTGCAGTCACAGAGCAATCTAAATTTATGATGGAAGGAGGTAGGGACACAAAACTCTTAAATCCAGGGTGTGATGAATACCATCAGAAACTTTTTTCAGGCTTCTGATATATTTTTGAATGTGTGTGTTTAGAACCCGTTTCTTTCTTCAAGTTATGTTTGCCTAAAGCATTCAAAAGCCTTCTTTTTAGCAAAGCGGATGGACCTCGAGGGTGTCCTGCTAAGCGAAATAAGTCAGGCGGAGAAGGACAGATACCGTATGGTTGCACTCATAGGTCTAACAGGAGAAACCGAACAGAGGACCATAGCGAGAGGAAGGGGAGAGAGAGCTGGGGAGAGTGAGGGACACAAATCATGAGAGACGACTGAATACTGAAAATGAACCATGGACTGAAGAGGGAGGAGGAGAGGGGAGGGGGCTGATGGTCTTGGTGGGGGGCACTTGTGGGGAGAAGCACTGGATGTTATATGGAAACCAATTTGACAATAAACTATTAAAAATAAAGTCTTCTTTTTGAAAATACTTCACAGGGTAGTGTGAGAAAATGAATTCGCACATTTCCTGAAAGGACATGATCAAAAGTTGAAGCACTCTCCTTGGCTGGAATGACCTTGACCATGACCTATTATCAAATTTTCCGACTCTCTGTATCTACAAGTGACACCGGAAAATACTGATCTCTTTACCATTCAAGATTTGGGTTTTCTGGCTTATATCCACTCTTCCCCACTCACTCTCTGTCTCCAAGCAGTAAGCTAGTATAGTATAAAAATAATGGATAGAATTTTTCAAAATGCCATAGTTAAAATTATAAATAAATAACCGTTTGTTAAAAGAAAAATTCTAAAAACGAATGATGACTCCTATACAAGGGTCTACAAAGAGAACTAGATGGAGGCAGATATTTTTTTGGGTTAGCGGAGACAGTGACTAAAAATTACTTCAAACTATATGTGTAATTGAAGCTGAAAAGACATTTGATTGAATGGCTTTTTCGCACTTGCAAAGACAGGATGTTAATTTAAGAAGCATGCTCACTGTTTCCAGGGCTGGATGCCACTTTGCATCTTTCCTCTTTATCAGAAGCTCCCCCAGTTTCCCTAGAAAAGGCTCTCCTTACTCCTCCAGTTGCTACAGGCCTTGTAATTTGGTTAGCTGCCATAGAGGGGAAGACCATGTGGATTTGACCCACAGTTACTCCAGGCAAGAGAAGGAAAGGCCTGTTGGGGTTTTAAGCTTGTTGTATTATACTTCCTGACAGATTTACGGAGATTGTTTTTACAAAAATTCTGCACTCGTAAGTGAATTTATTTTTCGAGTGGTCTTTTTGATAATTGACATCCTTTTTTTATTTTGCCAGTTTCCAGTTGAATAAGCAAGTTCTTCAAATTAGTAGTTATTGATTGTGAACTTAGGAGAACAGAAAGCTAAAATGAGGTCCAGCCTCGCTCCTGTGTTTTGTCAAGTGTTTTCTTATTCTTGAAACAAGTCCTTAAACACTTCCAGGCAGTAGTTCTAAAGAGCGTGTTCCTTCTGGATCCATTAATGATATAGCATTAACAACCCTTACACGACCACCGGTGGGTTTGAGGCTGGTAACTATTACAGTAGTATTAAGAGATGGGGCTCCTGTATGGCTCAGTGGGTTAAGCGTCCAACTCTCCATTTCATCTCAGGGCATGATCTCTTGGTTTGTGAGTTCAAGCCCCACATCAGGCTCTGTGCTGACAGCTCAGAGCCTATTTGGGATTCTCTGCGTCCCTCTCCCTGCCACTTCCCCGCTTGTGAGCTCACACACACACACACACACACACACTCTCTCTCTCTCTCTCTCTCTCTCTCTCTCTCTCTCTCTCTCTCGCGCTCTCGCTCTCCCTCTCTCTCTCTCTCAAAAGTAAATAAATAAACTTAAAGAGTTAAGAACTATCATAATTTAGATTAAGTTTCCAGTAAAACAAATTCCTCTTAGGAAAATAGCATCTCTTAATTCTGAGGTCCAGCCATAAGACATGACCCCTAGTCATAGCTTTGTCACTGACTCACCATATAACTATCAATAATTCCTTTCAAATACTCTAAATTCCTCACAATGAGGATAGTGAGATAAGGTATCTCTTAAGTTCTTTACCAGATAAAAAAGTTCTAGATATAAAAAATATAAAAGTGTGTTTAGAAATTAAAAAAAAAAACAGGTGTTCCTTTGTTTGCAACATTTAACTATATAAACAGACATACATCTCTTTCCTGGGTGAGGTACCATGTTTCTGAGAATCCCAGAAACCTTGCTGAGTGACACTAGTAGTTAAACTGCTTCTAATGATCACGTAGTGTTGTGTATGTGCTTTTAGGATCCTGAGCCCTGATTGCACTTTTCCCAACATCCCCTCCCCCCAAATATGCTGCCTGGACAATTGGGATGCCAGCATCGCAGAGAGTTGTTCATATATGAAGTTGTTGATACAGGAGGTTTCCACACCACTGTTCCTTAGTCCCACCAGACTCAGCGAGAAAAGTAATTGTGGTCAGCTATTTTCCTCGGAGAGTTTCCTCAGGCACGCTAGGGTTTTCGGAACCCACACAGGGAAATAACATGGCTCCGCAATCCCATTTGCACTATAGCAGTGTTGACACTTGTTTGATGTGGGGAACTATTACGTACATGCACTTTGAACTCCAGCAGAAGAAGGGATAGTATTTATCTCCCCCAGGATGTGGCAAAAACAAAAAACACCACACTTCTTCATAGACTAACAAATGCCTTTGGGGTCACAATTTCAGAACTGACCCTCCTTCAGCATTTTTAATAAGTAAAGTAAAGCCTAGTTTTTCCCTAGGTAATGAGTTCTGTTGACTTTTATGAGTTTGAAGGACAAAACTTGAAGCATAATTTTTGCATAGTATTCCTTAGGTTTGTAAGAAGATAATATTTAATAATTAAAACAGTGCTTCAGAATTTCAGAAACTTGGTGAGTTTTTTCTCATTTGACATAACCACTGCCCCAAATTGGATTCGTGGGCAATGGAATATTTGTACATACTTAGCAATAATGATGATTTTGTAGTGATCCACTTTGTCAGATGCTTAACTTATTAGACTGTTTCATTAGATCTTTCTTTGGTTAAATGTAAATTGATGTCATTTGTAAGTTTAACTTACTACAAACTAGAAATTCTACTTTAAACATTTGTTAAAGTATTTCCATAAATCCCTTCCTATAGAGAATGAGTCATTTTTATCATAGTAACTTGAATATCAGTAATGGGTGAAGAGGCTTTTATGATCAGTGGCTAGGACTCTCTATACATTGAATATAATTGGCTGCAATCCTGGGTATAATCCTTGGTCGATAATTTAGACCTTACTATTAGATTGAGGTGGGCAAGGCTTAAAAGAGTACAGTCTCTTAAACAAAAAATTCTGGTACAGAAACTAAATAGTGATTTTTGTTGGCTTAGCCGTTTAATCAGTGTTAAAAACATTTGACATTTTCCCTTTAAGTGGAAAATGAATTCTCTTGAAAGCAGTCTATGTAGGGACACCTGGGTGGCTCAGTCAGTTAAGCATCTAACTTCAGCTCAGGTCATGATCTCCTTGTTCGTGAGTTCAAGCCCTACATGGGACTTTCTTGCTGTCAGATCCTCTGTCCCCCTCTCTCTCTGCTCCTCCCCTGCTCATGCTCTCCCTGTCTTTCTCTCAAAAATAAATATTAAAAATATTTTTAAGAAGCAATCTTTATATATTAATACAATATGTGAATCGCATAACATACTTTATTTAGCAATATGTTTGCTGAAAGGATCAATATTTCACACTGCAAAGAGATACATCATGATTATCATAAAACTTAGCCCCAAGGTCTAGATTATAACCAACAAATTTATCTGGCTGCCTGCCATGGTAAGAGCTGGGTAAACACCATTTGTTTGTTTATTTACATACCTGAACAAATATTTTTATCTCCTTCTCTGTATGTGTCACTTTGTTAGATGAGGGGGATGTAACAGCTTATAATCTAATTAGTTTAGGATCTAATTAGGAGTTAATGGATGTGAATTAAGTAATCAAACAAAAATAAAACACAGTACGGAGGTCCATGTGAGTCTGTGATGGGGGCTTGATCAAATCAGGCAGGTGAGGGACTGCTCTGTGAAAAAGTGACACTTGAGCTGAGATCTGGGAATGGGTTCGGTTAAGTGAAGAACTTACCAGGCGGATATAGCAGTGCTGGCATGCACGCAAAGGCAAGTGACCGGATAGCACGTGCCCCCCGAGCCGCCGGAGCAGCAGCCGTGGGCACACTTATGCAGACAGGTTCAGTAGCAGGTGTGTGGATCTCCTGCTCCTCCTCGCATTCTGAATAGTGCTCAGCTCAGCCTCGGCCAGGGTTGGACCAGAACCAGGAAGAGGAACCCTGAGCCTTCAGATTTGCATCGTTTAACCTATATGACTTGAGAAGCACTGACCTCTCTCCTGATGTGAGATCGGCCACTGCTGGCCGCCACCAGTGCAATATGGCAAAACCGTGGCCAGGTGTTTCTGCTTGGGTAGCCCTGGCCCTCCTCTGCTCTAGTCTGGAGGGCTAGAGTCCGAGCCAAGAGGTTGATGAGAAGTGATTGCCTGATGCGTTGGGCTTCAGCCAGTCTCCACCGAGTTTTGCATTTGGTCATCATCTTTTCTGGGAGTCCAGCCCACAGGAGGCCTGGCTAGCCCTTCCTCTCAAGCATCAACAAAGTCCTTTGGTAAACGAGAGAATAGAAAGTAGAGGGGACTGCCTTTTGTGACTAACGATGGCGGATACTGCTCCGGAGGCAGTTTAATGCTTTGGAGGTGGAAGAGGGGCCTGGAATGATGAGACCCACGTGTGTCATGGCCAGTTGGGTGGGAGGGTACAGAGAGTGGGATGGACACTGAGGGAGTGAAAGGCTCCACAAGTTCTCAGTGAAATTTTACATTTGTCAAAAACAACGACTTTACATTTGTACTGAACTCTGCATTTTCTAAACCCTATCCAATGAGTTTAGCTTCAAGAAAAAATTTGGAGTGGTCATATATATAATTACAGAAATGAGAGATAAGAAAAGCTGTTCTAGCTGCTGAGAGAGCAGATCTTACATTGTCCCACCACGAGAAAAGAGATGGTACTTACGTGACGGATGGAGGTATAGCCTGCGCTGTGGCAGCAGTCGGTCCGCCGTACGCAAGTGTGTCAGGTCATCTTGTGGTTTACCTGACACTTGTACACTGTTACACGTCAATTAGAGCTCCATAAAGCTGGGAAAAATTAAACAATGAAAAGAAAAATTTAATAAATCCATAAAGAGAGAAAAGAAGCTCTGCTCTGTCTTGTGTTACGAGCCACCTCTGACTGAATACATGACTGGCTGGTTGAAACAAAAGCAATACATCAGGCAGACTTTTCCTGGTGCTCATATGAGCTAACGGATGAAATTAAAATTATTGATGAATGTGTGTTCTGTTTGAGATAACATGGCTTAATGAGTGAATTATGGTTTACGTGAAAAATTCTATCAGTTAATCTTTTAAAATGCAGTTCCATTTAATTATAGAAATGTAATTTTTTACTTTAATATTATACCTGTTTAAACACCCGTTACTCCATGGTAGTCAAATTCACTTCTAAAATGTGCTTGACAAATTGTATCAATATGATAGTTTGGTTCCTAGGTATTAGCATGTTTGTTTCATTAAAATACTTAATTCTGATTATACAATATGTAATTAGTTTTCCATTGGTTTTACATGGTTTTAAACCTCTAGGTTAAAATAGTTCCTTTTGAATAGTGAAGTTATGAATAAAATGGGTAAATTCCATGGTCAAGAGGCAGTTTGGCTTGCCTGTTATAGAATAATTTTGTACACTTGCTTAGTTATCATAACTTGTCATGTTCTACTTCTATACTAACTGCCATTCTTTCAGAATCAACTAAAAGTTCATTTTCTTAACTTTTTCAAGATCCATCTTTCAGTATTTCCTTTATTCATGCTTTTATGTTTTCAGCCTTTCTGTGATTATTTTCTCCTCTCTTTCTGCCCCTTCTCTTGCTTTCTGAAGCCATGTCCCTGAACCTGAGGATTATGGCTGCTCTCCTGATGAATGGTAAGCTGCATGGACCTTTCTGTCTATTTATTCCTTTAAGAGGTTTGCATTTTATTGTTTTGATAAACACATTTCACTACTTTTGGGTGGGGGGGAAGCATTATTGATAAGGTAGGGTAACAATGCTGTAAAGTACATATTTTTTGAAATCCATGGAATACCCTTGATTTTCTGTTGCATATACTTCAGTCTTTTTAAAAACATTTAATTTAGTGGTTAGGCTCACTGGAGTTCTGCATTATGTGTCTATAATAGAGTCTGTAATGATCAACTTTAGGTTCCTCCCTGGGCTGTGAACTGGCTAAGATTTCAGTTGGAACCCAAACGTGTGATGTTCTTTAGCTCAGCACTGCCACCTTCTGCTGCTATGTACGCACTCTACAGAGCCACAAAAAGATGCTACTGAAACCTACCCAAGAGGCAGACATTTTCTTTATATCTCTTTTCATTCATTCACTAAATCTAAATGACTCTGGGCTAGAAAAGTAGTATTTTTTAAATTAAACGTCTGGGAAGAATGTTGGAAGACTAATGCTGCCAAGGACTGATGTTAACTGGGGTATAATTAATTTTAGAATTATCAAAGATGGCGCTTTATCGGCTTCTTTGTTTTCCCTAAAACCCCCAACATAGATTTGCATTTTCATTTAGAACAGTATAAGTTTATTAATTCATCGTGACTTAGTGGCCAGTGAAACTTCAGAAAACAGGTTCTTTTACTGGTAACTGCAGAAAGCACTGTGGTTTTATACATGTTTATATTTTTATTTCCAGGTTATACATGTGTTTTATGATTTGGCCACATTTCCAGTATGCATGGAAGTCCAATAACATTATTTAATCCTTTTCAACTTGAATTTTATTTCAATAAAGTGGAGATTTGGTGACAATTTGCAGGAAACCTCATACCTAGAATAATGACAGAGACAGCTGTTTGGTTCATGTGATAACTAATGAGTCATCACATTTAAGCTCATTGCTTGGGGCATCTTCCAATTTTGACACCTACACATGACTGAATAATTTTTAGCATTTTTAAAAATATTCTAAGGCTTCTTACTTTTGGTAGATAATTCAACTCTAATGCTGTAGATATTCCCTTGTGTTGAATCCTCTGAGAATGTCATAAAATTTTGTCTATCTTTTTATTTTTTATTTTTCTGTAACATTTATATGATTCTATTAACTTTAAATACTGTTCACTAGTATAGAATCAATATACATTTTTCTAATACACTTCAGTTATTCTTCAATTTTTTAATTTTTTTTCAATCTTTATTTTTGAGAGAGAAAGAGACAGACAGAGTGTGATCAAGGGAGGAATAGACAGAGAGAGGGACACAGAATCTGAAGCAGGCTTCAGGCTCTGAGCTGTCAGCACAGAGCCCGATGGTGGGGCTCGAACTCACAAACCGTGAGTTCATGACCTGAGTCAAAGTTGGACACTTAACCCACTGAGCCATCAGGTGCCCCGAAACCTTATTTATTCTTAAGAGAAGGAAATTACCATTATCGTGTTTTCATTAAAATTGAACAGAAATGTTAAAAATTGTTGTTCATTTACTCAGGTCATTTAAAATATCCTACTTTCAATAGAAGTTGTTTTATGACTTTTATCACTATTGTAAAGAGAGGATGGCATATTATCTAGTTCTTTTTGTAAAATTTGACATTTGGTACTCTAACCTTGATAACTCCAAATAAGAAATGTCAGATTTTGCATAAATTGTATGATTCCACTTCAATATTCATCTTTTTAAAAATAAGTATAGGGAAGGCATTTATCACCTTGATAATAAAGTGAGCTTTACTTTAAATATATCCTTAGATTCCCCATCTATCACAGGAGTGCTGATACATAGGGGCACATGTACCCCAATGTTCATAGCAGCACTGTCAACAATAGCCAAAACATGGAAAGAGCCTAAATGTCCATCACCTGATGAATGGATCAAGAAGATGTGGTATATATATACAATGGAGTACTACATGGCAATGAGAGAGAATGAAATCTGGCCATTTGTAGCAACGTGGATGGACTTCGAGGGTGTTATGCTAAGTTAAATAAGTCAGGCAGAGAAGGATAAATACCATATGTTTTCACGCATAAGTGTCCCAAGAGAAACTTAGCAGAGGACCATGGGGGAGAGGAAGGGGAAAAAATAGTTAAGGAGAGAGAGGGAGGCAAACCATAAGAGACTCTTAAATACTGAGAACAAACTGAGGGTTGATTGGGAAAGGGGAGAGGGGGAAATGGATAATGGGTATGAAGGAGGGCAGTTGGAATGAACACTGGGTATTATATGGAAACCAACTTGGTGATAATCTAGAAAAGAAAAAAAATTTAGAAAAAAGACTCCCCATCTATCAAGTAGTTACCTGTAGGCCTGTAAAGACGAAAGTATAGATACTACTTGAGTTTCTGTTCTGGCTCTCTGCACCAGTCAAGGATACGGACGTTGGATTTTGACCGCCCAAGTTCACATCTTGATCCTACTGGTGCCCTTGAAAAAGTCACCTGATCTCTCTGCCTGCCTGTCCTCATCTGGCAGAGTGTGAACATCATAGGGAGGTGGTGAAGATTGAGTGAGTTCTGTTTTTAAAGTGCTTAGAAGAGAGTCTAAACTTAGCACACTCAGAGAGAGTGTTAGCTCTGGTGTCTCTCACTGGATCCTCATGACACATTTGAAGAACTGTGATTGACATGACTGTATTAAAATTGGTGAAATTTAGGCAAGGTAAGTTGCCCCAAAATACATAACCAGTAAACATGGAAGCCAGAGTTAAAACCTCACCCAGCCTGATTAGAAAATACGTTCAGGTCACATTATATCCTATAGATCTTAAAGAACTTTAAAGAACATATGCTTTTAGAGCACAAAATATCCTTACCGTTTCAGTCACTTTTTTTTCTTTTCTTTCTTATTAAGGTAACGAGAGCAGGTACAATTTAACTGATTTGTAAAAAGCTAGCACAGGGAGCAAAATTCCACCCATTCTTCAGTCTGGCATCTTCCCCAACCTCATCCAGTTGATTTCATGTTGCCAGTGATAAAGATCAAAGGTGTGATCCCGAAAAAGAAAAAAAAAAAAGAAAGAAAGTGTAATCCTGGTTGAATCCTATGCTCCAGGCACCCGACCACATCTTCATGCTGCTGGTCTTCAAGTATAAACTAGAGAGTGTGGACGACTGTATAAATCCAGAATCAAAGTTCATTCCTGTCAACAGCTTCACGTTTCAGTGTGAAGTTCATTGAATTCCACATGTAAAACCTGTAGCCAGCATATATTTTACTGCCCTCCTTGAACCATATTCACCAGAAAAATGTCAAGTTTAAAAATACGTACTATTTAACACCTAAATGTATGTAGATAATGTTACATTTAGTGGAATTTGAAGGCAAACCTATAATACTCTCTTGAGAGTATTTTTAAACACACTCCCTTGATGCTAAAGATAACTGGAGGATGGATGTAGTTTTACTCGCTTAAATATGTTAGTATAAATAGTTTACAGAGATAAGATCATTTCCCAACCAGTAGCCACTTCACAATTGGTGCGGTTTTCTTGTTATTGCCAAGTACTGTAAGCTGACATAAAACCTTACAGGTTAATTCTTTTCTATTAAAAAGTCTACGATTGGGGGGAAAAAAAAGATCTTATTCTATTCATGTAGCCCTAAGATGATATTGTTTTTCAAAACTCTCTATTTCCATAGCTATTTTTTCCTTTCCTGATGTGTACTGTGGAAAATTTCAAGCATGAACAAAAGTAGACAATTACCCATCCACTCACTTCAATAATAATATACTCAAGACCAGCTTCACCTATACTTTCCCTCACCATTATTTTGAAGCAAATCCCAGATAACATATTTGTTTTACTTAACTATTTAATATTAGACCCCACACTATTCTGATACATTTTTAAGTTAATGCTAGTAAGGATGATTCTCCAGGGCTTCCTTACTGTATTTTGTGCTTAGTCATTTAACTGTGGTTCTCTAGTATTATCATCATATCAGTAGATAGTACTATTTTCTGATCTTATTTTCTCATTTCCTTCTGGTCTATAATTATGTATGGAATGCATGGTGTTTATTTTTTTTCTGCTGTAGCAGCTAGGCTCATGAAAACATTTTTCCAGGTGTGACCGTATAATAATGAGATCTCACACATCCAAATTAGTGTTAGTCTTCAAAGTAGTCACATTGACAGGCAATTTATTTATTCCAACGATGCAGCCTTTTCACAGAATGTTTTTGGAACCTCTCTTTTGTAATTGCCTTCGGAAACATTTTGAGCCATATGGAAAAGCAGGTCTTACTACTTTGGTTAAAACCAATGTCCAACAAATATATTATCAAATTCTATCACTTCTTCATGTTCTTGGACTTGACTGGACATGACTCTGAATAACAAAGTCATTTCTAAAAACTAAATCTCCTTTTAAGAGCCTTTGGTTTGCAACCAGTAGAATCATTTAAAAGCAGGAGGTCTGGGTGGCTCAGTCCTCTGAGCTTCTGACTCTTGATTTCAGCTCAGGTAATGACCTCAGGGTAATGGGATCAGGCCCTGCATCAGGCTCCACATTCAGCATGGAGCCTGCTTAAGATTCTGTCTCTCTCCCTCTGTCCCTTCTCCCCGGCTCATGCACATGCACTCTCTCTATATATAATAAAACAGAGAAATTTAAAGCAGGCTCAGATTCTTTCAAAAATTGGTGCCTTATAGTCCCACTGCCTTTGTTTCCCTGCGTGGATGCCTGTGCATAATGTATACATTTAGTTTCGGCTGTGGCTGACGTGGATTTTATTCTTGTTTGTAATTTTTAATTTAAATTTTATTTTTTTAAGTCCATAATGCAGTGACATGCTGCAAATTCAAATGGTGTCAGGAGGGAAGGTTTTCCTCCCTCCCTCCCTTTGAGCCCTTCATTTCCCCTCCTGGAGGCAGGCAGGGGAACCAGTTTCGGGTGTATCCTTCCCTAACTGTCCCACACATATGCATGCATGTATTTTTTTCTCTCACATATTTACAGAAAGCGAAGCATACTGTACACCCTGTTTTGTACCAGCTTTTCTTTTGACAGTGCATCTTTGTGATTGGTCCAAGATCAGATGAAGAGCCTCCTGGGTTTTGTATAGTATTCATTGTGTGGATGTACCACAATTCTTTAAAGCAACACCCTTCTTAGTACTTGAGTTATTTCTAATTTTTTGCTATTAAAAAATGCTGCGAATAATGAATTTGTACATACAACATTTTGCATTAGGTAGATCGCTAGTGTAAATTCCTAGAACTAGAATTACTGGATCAAAGGATACATGCATTTTAAATTTTGGTAGAAATTACCCAATTGTCCTTTTGAAAAGTTATGTCAGTTTTGATTCTTACCAGTGGTATGATTTATCTTTTTCCATAATCACAACAGCATAGAATTGGCAAACTTTATTTCTGCCAAATTGATAAATTTCTTCCTCTCATTGTCAGGTAAACTGGGACTTCTATTTAAAAGTGCTTGTATTTCCTCATCTGCTCATTGTTCTGCCATATTATTGATCTGTCATATTGGTTTCTGGGAGTTCTTTCTATTTTACGGAAACCAGCCATCATTTGAGTTGGAAACAGTTTTTCCCAGTTTTTCATTTGGTTTTGATTTTGCTTGCAGTAGTTTTTGCTATGCAGAAACCTTTTAGTTTTATGCAGTCAGATTTATCTACTTGTTTTGTGAATTACACATGTGATACATAGGCATTTTCCAATCCTAAGTTATTTTTTAAAAAATTCCCCATATCTTTAGTAGCTTTATTAAATTTTTCATCCATCTGGGGCTTATTTGCTTGAAACTGAAAAGTATGGATCCTCCTACTTTTTTCTTTTTTTTCTAATTACCTTAGAAAACATTCTAATGAATGTTTAATTTTAAAAAAATCATAGTCCACAATGTCATATGTGAATATAAGTATTACTGATTTAAGCCATATATATTCTAAATTTTCTGTTAACTTTTATTGCTCTGGGTGTTCTTCATTTTTGCGTACTCAGGGAATAGTTATTTTCAGTGAATCTTCGTTTTAAAATCAGCCTGCAGGAAGCAACCATTTACATGGCGTGTGGGCTGCCTGCTTCTTGTTCCCCCTTATCTTAAGGTTACCCTCCCTGTCTTGTTCCTTCTTGCAGACCACCATAATTTCTTTTAGTCTTCTTGTGTGCTTCATGGCACTTGAAAATTTCTATGGAAAAATCTAACAAGATGTTGACTTGCCATTTGTATTTGTGAGTGGCTTGCAAATTCATACAGTTTTGTCAACTGAGTTTTAAATTCTCACTTTTGCTTTTAAGGTAGTTAGTTCTTATTTTGAAATGACATGAGCTTTCTAATTTTAGGTTTACTTTTACTAAGAGTGAAATTTTTTATAAGATTTCAGAGAGGGGTAGTGGACCTTCATGCCTGAGTTATCCAACTCAGACTATGTGGATTAGCAGTTGACTTGTTTATGGTGTTTATGATTTTGGAAAAGTAGTCACTTTCTGAGTGAAGGGTTCTCATTTGGCATTATTCATGGTAGAAGAAGCTTCATTGGTAAGTGGAGGGTGGGTGTGTCCATGTAAGGATTTCAACTGCATATCCAGTGTTATTTGTTATAGATACATTTGAAAGTTATATCAATTATGGTAACTGTGATTTATGAGATGAGCTGGTTTCTGGTGAGATTAACAAGACATATCTTCAGATTTGTGAAGGCTTTTAGTCTGGAATTCTTTGGAAAGAAAATAGGCCTCCACATGCAAGATGTTACTGTGATTATTCCTTGACATTTCAATTTATCTAACAAATAAGTAGGAATGTAGAACTAACAACCATTAATGAATACAATTTAATAATAGGGAGACTTTATGGAGCCCCAGAAATAAACTATTTTTAAGAAATGATAGTATTTGGAGGAAAATTTATGCCAATTTTTTGTGTTCCCCTTGATAAGTCCTTTAGAAATTACTGGATTTTTCCCTCTATCTTTAAAACTAGAGGAAGAGTAATAATTTGCTTATTCTGTCTCCTAAGGATGTTTTCAGAATTCTAAACTACTACATGCAAATGAAGATGTACTATATTATAATTTTAAGAACTAATCAGTCAACTACTACGTGTAAATAGAGCTGTATCTTATTATAAATGTTCTAACTTCCTCCTTTGGTTTATGGGAAAAATCTGTTTCATTGTTACAATGTATGTTTCATTATTTCAAATTCTTTTTTTCTTCAATTTCTCCTTCCTTTCAAACTACTGGATTTAAAATATGAAACTCTTGATATTTGACACATTTGCATTGATAATACTCTGTAACCTGTAAAAATTGTGGTTAAAAGCTTTCTGGGTTACAGTTATTTAGTATTGGACACATTTTTTCCCTTGGTGACTTTATTCTACAAGTTTTTTATGCACAAAAGCTTGGATGTATATATTTTCACTGAACATTGCAAAATAGACCCTTTGGGTTTGGCATTCCCACTTAAATGCTGCTTGCTTGGTCTTTTAATCTCAACATCTTGATGTTAGATCGCATGACCACGAGATTAATAATAGATTACAGAGGCAATCCGACTCCATTTACTTGATTTGAAGTACATAAGTGTTTGCTCATCTGAAGATAGCCACAACGCAAAAAAAACCCATATATTTTTATGATTTGTTCTTCCTAGATATACGCAGAACAAATGTGATATACACATAAATACATCAAATATTTGTTAGTGACAGATGTTGATAAAATATATAAAAAGCTTATTGCTCATATTTTTATATTCCATATGATAATCATGTAATGTTTGTCACTACAAATAAAATTTCTCATAAGCTAAAAAAAACAGTATTTTTTATAACTTGATTCTCAAAATCTAAAACCTTGAAAAAATTATGAGAGAAGAAATTAAATTCCAGATAATTTAACAGTTTTGTTACTTTTTTATAAAGTTTTTAAACTTCATTTGGCTACAATATAATTTCACTCCAGAAAAATGAACTATAAAGTACTATTTTTTTATTACACTACAAAAGTCCATCACATTTTAGAATAGTTGAAAATATTGTATGATTCAATTTTGAAATCTTTGATATCTAGGAATGCAAACTATATCGAATCTATTAAGGGTTTTCAAACTGTATTGAATCTATTAAGGGTTTGCAGGCATAATGATTTATTTAAAAGGTAAGTCACAAATAGATCAATGACTTGTATCAGTGAACAGTTTTGCTCCATTTGTATTTTCCTTCAGGCAGAGCTCACAGTTTGGAGACGAAAAAACATTTAGTGATTCATCATTGTTGGAAAACCTCCAAAATAATCATGTAAGCAACATAAAACCCTAATTTTTTTGTTAATGAGTGAAAGCTAATGAGTATTTCTCTGGACTGTCATCCCTGTTTATCCTTTATGATCACTTTTAATACTTACCAAAATCTATTTATGTTATATCCTTTTACTTGGCCAATACAAATTCATGGTTACTAGAAATTTAATTTTAATGTTATCTGTTAATCAATATTCTCTTTTCAGAACATCTTATATTAAATAATTATAGAACTCTGTATGAAACAACTCACTATTCACCATTTCAAAATATCTGTAGAAATGAATTATCTGCTCAAAACAATAGGCCAGTGCCAAACCTGTACAGCAAGAACTCCAGATATCTGCTGCCCAAAGTGACTGCTCTACTGATGAAGTTACTGTCACTTATAAAAGTTCTGTCAGCTCAAATGATATGGCTTCCTGGAGTTTAAACCCCAAAACACTTCCCCATCATCATTTCAAACTCAAGATGTCAAAACGTGAACTCATACTTGTTAGCTGAAAACATGCTCCTCCAGTACACATGGTCTTGCTAACCTGTGCCCATGGGTGGAGCTCTAGCAATCTTTCACAGGTATTTTTTGGTGTCCTTTCTTCTTAAGAGAGCCTTCACTAGAATGGGAGGTTCAGGATCCACAAAACCGAGACCACCTCTTCCCTCTCTGATCACAGGTTCAAGTTGCACCATTACCTATGTTTTCAGCGCGCTCTCTGGGAACTTGAGGGCTGCTTTAGATACCTCCTTTTCCCTCCATCTCCAGCTCTGTGGAGTGGCCAAGCCCTCGTCAATACGGACTTCTAGAATAGATCCATCCAGAATGTCTTCTTTCCTTCCTTCTCACATTCACAACCCTCATCCAGACACCAGCATCTCCCAGCCAGTTTCCTGGCTTTCATTTTTATTCCCCTCCTGTTCTTGGTGTGCATGGCAACTGGGAGGGAAATGGAAGTCACTTCCCATCACTTCCCTGTTCACAGCCATTCTCTGGTTTCTTAACTCACAGCCATACATGGTCTGTCCCCGGCCTAAGTCACCAACCTTGCTCAATCTGCCCTTTCTTTCCCCTCGTCCATACTGGCTTATATTTTTTCAAACACACTTCATTCTTTCCTTCTTTAGGACCTTTTCAGTCAAGTCTGATTCCTGCTTGATACAAAACTCTTTGCTCAATTCTTCGTGAGGCTAAACCGTATCAGCTTAAATACCACATTATCTTGAGAACAACCACAGACTGGCCCAGACCACATTACATTGCACATTTTCTCCTTTATGGTCCTTTCACACTGTAAATAAATTTTTCTGTATTTATCTCTGTTCTGTCTTTCCCGTAAGTTAAGCTTCATACAGCAGGGACTGTGTCTGTTTTGTCTACTATACTAGCCTGAAAACAGATTTTTCAAATAATGTTGTGATTTACTCTTCCAGTCACTTCATTTGTACTTTTGTGTTTTTGTTTTTGTTTTTGTTTTTGTCCAAGAACATAGAATACTTTTTATTTGCTATTTCTCTTCATCATGAGCCAAACATGAAGACGTTTAATTTAAAAGATCTGACTCCTTTTTTCCTATAAAGTCTAAGTTCCTTGGAGAAAGGACCCATTTTTATGTCTTTCTCAGGCTGCAAGACTCCATTGTGCATAGCAGTTGCTCAACCAAGTCTTTGTATTTAGTGAAACGTGTATCAGGTTAGGGTTGTCATTTGTGGAGAGAGAGAGGACAAAGCATTACAGGGGGGTCCCCTGCCGGCATCACCCCAACAAAGGGGTGCAACCCTAGAAGATCAGATGCCAAAAGCTTAATCTAATCAATATTTAGACCCAGGTAAATGAGCCTTTTAGAATTTCTCTCCTATCTTCTGAGGATAGGATTTGACTGTATCTACCTTTTTCCCTGTGCTGTTTGTATTTGATACCACCAAGTAGTCCTGTATAAATGTTTGAAAAATGAATGAAAGAGTGTAGGGATGAATGAGGCTAGTTAAAAATAGATTCAAAGTAAATGTTGGCTTCTTAGTTGTCTGGACCCTCACACTTTCAATGCTTTACAGCTACAGTGTTAATAGACATGAAGTAATATTGCCGTCATTAGTGTCAAAATGTTTAAGTGAAGAGGGCTGAATTATGTGTTTATTTCTTACAGCCAACTGCACCCATCATCTGTGAATTTCTTACCATGATGGCAGTTTGTCACACAGCAGTGCCAGAGCGAGAAGGCGATAAGATTATCTATCAAGCAGCGTCTCCAGGTACAAAGGGAGGAATGATAATGTGTTTTTCCAGTGGAAAATTGTTCTGAAATTTGAGGTTGTCTAGGGGGAAAATAAAGTTTAACCTGAAAAAAGTCAGATAACCAAGTTATGTTTTTTTGATTTAAGAAAAAAGTTTACTAATTAGAAAAACCTGGCTTTCAGAATTAAATATATGTTAAAATATGTATCTTTATACACTTAACTTTTGGTATGTGACATAAATTGTATGGAAATCTGAAGAACAAAATTTACATGAATAAAACGTACTAAAAAGTAGTTAGACATAGTAAGCTCTCCCTTCTTTGAAAATAAAAATTTTGCTTTCCTCTGTTGGGAATGATAATGAAGGAGCTTGAGTATCTATTTGGATGAAGAAAATTCACACATTTGAAAGGGATTCCATAAAATATGTATTAGCATGGTTATCAATATTTAATACTTTGGTTTAATTTTAAACCTGTTTTCGATGTAAAATTAGGCAGTCAATTTGATGACTGCAAGATTTTAGGAAAGAAGGAACACCCTTTAAAGAATTTTCCTTTAACTGTTTTAGTTGTATTCTCAACCAGCACCTGTGACCTTGTAGAATGTACCCAATTCCTAAAAAACGTCAGAAATGTTACATCTCATATTGTTAGGATGGACATTATGTGAATATTTTCTTATCCCACACCCTACCCTCAGCAACAAGAAAGTTTGATATAGTATAGTATAGTATAGTTAATATATGATAAAATAAAACATCAGTTCATTTATATCCATTTTTTTCTCCTTTGTCCAAGTTTCTCTTTTTTTTTTTTTAAGAGTAGAGTCGGCGCACAGTGTTATATTAGTTTCAAGTGTTGACCGTGCATTTACATCCATTTAAATTGAATCCTCAATTCATATTTTTTTTACATTGAGTGTCATAGGAAAAGAGCATAAAACATCTTTGTGCATTTATTTCGAGAAAGGTTTTTCTAGAGACTGTGGAACCAAAGGTACATTTAAATTTTCCTTCTTAGCTGTGTATTACTAACAGTGAAATATGACTCCTGGCTCTATGCACGTCTCAGAATCTTAAGATGGCTTTACTCATTCCTTTGGCATTGTCATATAATTTTAAAAGAAATGGATTTCAATAACAGGGACCAGAGTAAACAGAATTTTAATTCTTTTAAAATTAAACAGAAAATGTATTACAATAATATATTTCTGCCATACTGGGGATAATTTTTCATCTCACCATGTATTTGCTTTCATGTGTTTTCCTAAAACAGATGAGGGCGCATTGGTCAGAGCTGCCAAGCAACTGAATTTTGTTTTCACTGGAAGAACACCTGACTCAGTGATTATAGATTCTGTAAGTTATTTATTTTTAAGTCTCCTTTTCATCAAAGTAATAACATATGCATAACTCTAAAGATAAAATCATATCAAAGGATCAGGCATTTATAAATCTCATATTTTCCAAGGCATATGTGATTAATGATACATGTTTTGATTCTTCAGTTTAAACGTATCTACTGACTTTATTTTCTGTTGTGTTAAATGAGGATTTGTCTTCCTTAAATCACTGTTCCTTTCCGATATTACTATATTTACATGACAGATTTTTTAAAAATTTTTTAATGTTTATTTTTGAGAGAG
>NC_043700.1:160127718-160206857 GCF_006229205.1 Suricata suricatta
TTTTGATTTTCTATGACTTTGAACTATTTCCTGTATCTCAAGTCTTCATGAACTTCCTTGTTTTGATGGAACCCATTTCATGTTTGTTTCTTGAGGTTAAAAAGTCATTCTCAAAGCAGAGGACGCAGTAGTTCCAGAAGTCCAGCTCCTGACTCTCAGCCTCTCAGATACACTAGCTGATGGGTCACCATTCTGTTCACAGCTCTCATCCTGGAGTTGCTTTGTTGTCTTCCTGGGGACTTTCTTTACTTCTGTGTTAGATCTTTCATTCCTAAATCCCATGTCTCCCTTGTTCTTGGTTTACTCTTTTACTTTTGTGGAATACATTCTTTAGTGGCTTTTTGGGAAAATACACATGGGGAATTATTTATTTACTTGTTTGTTTATTTTGTAGTCTGTCATGTCTAAACATTTATCATCCTACCATTATACTTAATTGATAGTCTGGATGAATATAGAATTCCGGGATAGAAATTATTTTCCTAAGGAATTTTGACTACTCCACTTTATTTATCATTTCCAATGCACCTGAGAAATCAGAAACCATTGTAATTCCATTGGTTTTAAGGCTTGTCCCCACCCACTCTCCCACATTCTAGAAGATTCCAGGAACTTCTTTCTTCCAAGACTTGGGATGTTTCATGATAGTGTACCTTAGTGAGAATATTTTTAAACCTTTGTCCTGATCACTGGTGGACTCTTTTCCATTTAGAAAATTAAGTTCTGGAAAATTTTTCTTGAATGCTTCCATTTGCCTCCCCTCTTCCCACCCTACTTTCTCTTTTTAGAATTCTTGAAGTAATCTTTAACTTTTCTGCTTTTCATGTCTTTGCCTTTTCCGCTTTTCAAAATTGTTCATCAACTTTATCTTCTCAGCCTTCTACTCATTTTTTAAAATTCCTTCTATCATGTTTTTAGTTTCAAGAAGTTTTTTTGATTTTCCAATATCTTTTAATAGTATCCTGTTCTTCTTTCATGAATCACATTACATATATTAGTTCTCTCAGAGGAATAATGAAAGTTTTTTTTGAAATTTTTATTTAAAAAATTTTACAAGCAGTTAACAATGCATTTACAAGCATTTAGTTAAACTATGGATTTTTCCAGAATATAAAATGGTCTCAAACTGTCATTGCAGTTGCTTTGTAGTGATTATAGTTTGGGGGAAAACATACTTCACCAAAAGTTAAATATCAACTTCTAAATGCGCTTTTCCTAAGTTTTCTCATTTTACACTTAGGAGGAAAGAACAGCATTCAGTTATCAGATCCCTTTCTATTCATACAGAATGTATGGTAGACTCTACCAGGTCTTGGACGCACATTGCACTATGCAGAATAATAATGGCAGTCTCCTCCTATCCTACAGAAGAGCAGTAGCCATGGTATAAATATTAATCCTAAAAACATAAAGATTATTACAAACAATCTCATTGTTTTAAACATTTTCTTCATGCGTCCCAGTAAAAAGCATATACTGGCAAGTGCAGCAGGATTTCCGAGGGTATATAACCCTGCAAAAAAGCTTCATGCCACCAGCAAGTCACACTTGTCCAGTTCCAGTAATAGAAAGTGCCACACATGAATAATATGACAAACCACTCCAGTCTGGTTTTGAACTAAGGAAAGAGACATTGAGGCTGCTCACGAGCCTCCCGCTCCTGTCAGGAAACCCAACCCCAAAACTCTGTAGGTCAACGTGAAATTTTGTTTTTGAATTCTTTTTCTTCCAAATTGCTTTTTATCTGTTTGTTGGGGGTATCCCTGTGTCATGTTAGTGTCCTTAGATGTCTGTTAATCTTGTGTTTCAGAATGGGGAACTTGAAAGCTGATGTGGCGGTCCTGAGTCTAAAGGGTATTTGTCAACACTGAGCTTTCCTCTAGAGTGGTCTGTTGGGATTTGTTTGGGAAGCATAGTGTCTGTGCCTCTAAGGCTTCCCTCAGGCTTGTTGAATTCCCCAGAGAGTAATGTTCCGATTTCTGCCTGGAAGGGTCTGGCTGAGTAGGTATGGGTATTGGGGCCTAGCATTTAATATGAATATGATCACAGTGCACAGCGTAACTTCATCTGTGCCAGTCAGCTGCTAGACGAAAGGAAGGGCCAGTGCTGAGAGCTGCTTTTCAAGTGGCCCCTACCCAGTTCTTCCCATTTTAGGCCCCTCTTTTATCTCAGAATTCTAGAGCTGTCTGCTTTCTCACATCCTTAAAACCATTTAAGGATTTATGGTACAAATCAAGTGGGTTGTCAACTTTTCCCATGATCCCTATAGCATTCATCCTTCTTGTATCTGCTAAGATACCACTCACTGGTCTGTGTTCTAGCTTGCAAATTTCTGGTGGTATTGTCCTATTTCTTAGCTTCCTGCCACTGTAAGGATTTTTTTCCCTTTTTTAAGTGTTTACTGTAATTTTAATGAGCCTTTGGGTTAGACAGAAATTAAATGCATAGGTTCAGTCTTCCATCTTAACCTGAAAGTTAATAAATTAAAGAGGGTATATTCAGAAGGGACAGTTTGTGTTATTTTTTACATTAGGACTTCATGAATAGGGTTTATTTCCAAAAAGTCAAAGATAGTTCCAACTCGATGTAATCATGTATTCCTTTTCTTTTTAGTTGGGGCAAGAAGAAAGATACGAATTGCTCAATGTTCTGGAATTCACCAGGTAAAACAGATGCTCTGTGATTTATATCTGTGAGATAAAATTCTATACATTTTTGCTTTACTCTTTGAAGTACCTAGAAAGTAGGTTTTATTTATTTAACGAAATTTATTTACACAAAATATTAATATCTTCAGTGTAGTTTATAATTGGTATAGCTTCTGATAAGTCATAAACACGGATCTTCAGAGTTTTGCAGGACATGACTCCTGGAGACAGCACAAAAATATTTTTGAACATAGCTGGTCTGCATCACAACTGTGGAGTAATGGGCCAAGAGTCTTATGGCTGGTGATCTGGAAACTTTATACTTAGACACACTAGGCTTTATGTGTAGCAAAGATGAATCAGAGTCAGGAATGCAATAGTCTAGTTCTGTGTTGATTGTATCTAATTATCTTTGAGATTTCAGAAACCATATCCACCTCTCCATTACGTATAAAACCAGTTACCATCTAGTAGGAAAAAGCAGAAATCAGAGATTGTCCTACTTCACTTTATTTCATAAGGTCAAATAATAGACGCCTTCTGATGATAATCAGTGATACCTCCATGATTTTGGCTTTTAATTTTTTTATGACTATGGAGTTTCCTCACTTACATTCGTAGGCCTCGGTTAACAGGATGGTCTTTAAAGATTGCAACACCATTACCAGGACACTTAAGGCCAGGCCGTGGCCAGGAAGTAACACTGCTCTTCAAGGAAATAAGAGTTCACCTAAATCCTTGAACTTCCTGCTACATAAGGCAAGCTGACTAAAAAAGGCATTTCCTACAGTATGGAGGTTCTTCAAAAATTAAAAATAGAATATCCTATGACCCAGCAATTACACTACTAGATATTTACCCAAAGACACAAAAATACCAATTTGAAGAAATAAAATGCACCCTCATGTTTATAGCAACATTATCAACAATAGCAAATTATGGAAAGAGCCCAACATCCATTAACTGGCGAATGGATAAAGTTGTGGTATATATACACAATGGAATATTACTCAGTTATTAAAAAGAACAAAATCTTGCCATTTGTATCAATGTGGATGGAGCTAGAGAGTATTATGCTAAGCAAAATAACTTAGAGAAAGACAAATATTACATAATTTCACTCATGTGCAGTATAAGCAACAAATCAAACGATTGTAGAGGGAAAAAAGAGGAAAACCAAGAAACAGACTCTTAACTCTGGAGAACAAACTGATGGTTACAGAGGGGAGGGCTGGTGGGAGGGTGAAATCCGTGATGAGGATTAGGGCGTGCATTTGTCATGAGCACCAAGTGTTGTACAAAAGTGACGAATTGCTAAATTTTACATCTGAAACTAATATTACACTGTATGCTACCTGGAATTTAGTAAAAAATAAAAATAAACAAACACTTGTAACTTACTGAAAAAAAAGGGCATTCCCTTTTCTATGCCAGCTTTGGTGGCCATCTTGGTTTAGAGTGATCACATGCCAGTTGTTTTTTTTTTTAATTTTTCTTAATGTTTTATTTATTTTTGAAAGAGAGAGAGAGAGAGAGAGCGAGAGCATTAGCAGAGGAGGGTCAGAGAGAGAGGGAGACACAGAATCCAAAGACAAGCTCCAGGCTGTGAGCTAGCTGTCAGCACAGAGCCTACGTGGGACTTGAACTCATGAAACGTGAGATCATGACCTGAGCTGGAGTCAGATGCTTACCTGACTGAGCCACCCAGGCACCCCGCATACCAGATGTTAATATAAAAAATAATGGGGTCTGTCTAATGTATTATTTAGACACTGTTCTCTTCACTTGTATGCACTGAAAGGCTCAAGAGAAAATACATGAGAAGTTGGATGAGTAACTATAATAGAGTATATATATTTCCAGACTGTATTCCTGGCCTCTCTTTTTCATGTCAAAGTGGCTGTTTTTGCTAAGTCTACTTGCCTTATATCAGCAAGCTATTATAAGTAGTATATCCATTAGCATTTGTGTATGTTTGTTTATTTACACACACCTGGAAGAATCACAAAGCAAGGTCAGGAGTTTAAGGTCTATCAGGATGAGGTGATGAGGGTGGGTGTAAGGATAAAAGTGAGAAAAGTGGCTCTGGTGGTATTAGAAGAGGCTCTGAGGAAAACTTTAGTGATTTGGACTAGGGTGGTGGTCGTACAAAGAAAGTGAAGTTGATAGAATCCAGATACCTTGGGGGGAATGTCAGGGGGCCTTTGGGGTGGATTAGAGGTGGAAGAAGAAAAGAGGAAGTGAGCAGAGCCCCTGGTGTAAACAGCTGAGTGGGTAGAGGAACCGTTTATACAGATGGCAGATACAGGAGTAGGAATAGATGTGCCGGGTGAGATGTTGGAATCATCATGTTTGAGAAGCCCCCGAGATTTACAGATGGAGGGGTTGGAGGTAGGCAGCTTGATATGAGGGCCTGGAACATAAAGGAGAAGCCTATGACTCAAATATAAATTTGGTAGTTGTTGGCCTGTAAATGGTAATCAAAGCCATGGAGGGGTACCTGGGTGGCTCAGTCAGTTGAGCATTCAACTCTTGATTTCAGCTCGGGTCATGATACCAGGGTTATAGGATTGAGTCCTGCAGCCAGCTTGACACTGAGTGTAGAGTCTGCTTGAGATTCATTCTCATTTTCTCTCTCTCTCATTCTCTCCCGCCCCCCCAGCTCCCCTCCTCTGCCCCTCTCCCCGAACCACACTTGCACACGCTCTCGCTCTCTCTCAAATAATTAAAATAAAGCCCCAGAAACTAATTGGATCTCTTGGATATAAAATACAGAGTGAGAGAAATCAGAAAGGCCTCGATTGCTCTATGACTAACCCTAACTTCTAAGGGTTGATTGGGAGAAGAGGAATCTACAAAAGAAACTGCTTTGTGGCTAGCTAAGTAGAGGAGAAGGAGAGGAGAGCGGCATAGAGCCAAGAGAAGAGCCTGATTTTGAGGTGACCGCGGTCTTCTGTGTCAGAGACTCGAGGTTAGGTGAGCAAAGGTGGCAAGTACATGCTGAATTTAGCTATTCAGTGGGAAGGTCAGGAGAGAAGCCAGGAGGCAGTGATGGGGGCGTGCAGGGAATGTAGGTGGGGACCATGCATGTAGCAGTTGTTGGGGTAGAGTGGTGAAGGGGATGTGGCTCGCTGGGGGCACATTGTTTGGGCTGAGTTTCGTAGGAGAGAGACTCAAACATGCGCAAGTACTGATGAGGAGGACCCAGTGGAGAAGGGGAAGATGCAGCCTCAGGGGAGGGCAGCGTAACTTTAGGAGTGAGGTTATTGAGGAAGAAGAGTGAGATTGGAGGTTCATGCCACATATGAAAGGAAGGTCTCTGATAGGAAAAGAAATACTTCCTCCGTTATCAGGAAAAGAGGCAGAGAGAATGGTGCCCAGCAGATAAATGTGTAGGTGTTAATGGCAAAAAGGATTGAGATCTGTCTGAAGCTTCCATCAAGGTGAATTGCAAAAATTCAAAGGGTCTGGAGTACAAGGGTGCATTAGAGACTTGGAGAATGGAGAAGGTGTTCCAAGTCCTGCGGATGGTGAGAAAGCGAGCTTGTTAGAGTAAGGTGGCATGTTGCTGAGCAACAGTGAGCACCCAGGTGACATTGATACCATGGGTTTGCCAAGCTCCGTGGCAGGGTGACTTTTCTCCAGCTATGCCCACCTACTCAGGTGCCCCAGAAAGGGTTCCCATTTACCCAGGACTTGTGAGTTTTTCCAGAAGAAGAAAAGAGCAGAAAAGTTGATGCGTTGGGGACCATCTCATTAAAGTTGGATTAAGGAGGCACCAAGAAGGGCTGAGACAGAATATATTCGATGTCATTACAGAGTGGGCTCAGTTGAGTGTATTCCCAAAGCACAGAGATAGCGATCAGAGGCGATAATACAGTGGGGATTATAGATGGAGGAACAGAAGACTAAATATTTCTAGAGACTTCAGAGAGAAACTCCTGACTGTGTGGTATGCGAGGACACTGTATCTAACTGCTGCTTACATTGGACTCATCTCAGTGCTTAGCAGAATATTGTAAGGTAAAACAAATAGATACAGACCCTTGAGAAGTCCTTCTTGGCCCTCATTTCTGGAGAGAATGCTTATACACACTTGGTTCCAAATGAGGCATATCCTATGCAGTCTGAGCCACTTCTATTCAGTGTCATTTGCTGTGTTTTTGCAAATGCAGAGAAAGATGCTGTGTGTTTTGACTACCATTTTTATATCGCTAACGCAGTGTTAAAATGCTTGTGCTCATTAGCTTAGCTTTGTCATATAAATCGGGCTTTTTACATGATGCCAGTGATTTGCTAGTAATCATTGAAAAACAATCGTGAACGCTTAAGTCAGTTTTAAAGTGCCAATGTTTGCCTTTCTGTGTGGTTTCTTAACATGAATTATTTCTGTTCATATTTAAAGCTATCACATACAATTCATCTTAAAAGACACTGACTTTAATATTTTTTAAATCTTAAAACATTGAACCAGAACTCTCTTCTGCTCAGGTGGGCACTCACTCCTACAGGTTTCCCGGGATCCATTTCGTCAACTATTCCTTTAGGACAGCGGATGGTACCCTGGTGCCTTAAAAAAAACATAAGGTAACATTCAGAGGTACCCAGCCATACACCCAGGGGACACTTTGTGTATGTGGAAGGATAGGGCTCATAATTCGGTCAAATTTATTTTTTTCACCGTGAGTGTTAAAATATGTGAAGCATGACAGACCTGTATACGCACATTCTCAGTATGATGACAAATTATGGAAAACCTCTCTCTTTCAGTGCTAGGAAAAGAATGTCAGTGATTGTCCGCACTCCTTCCGGGAAGTTACGGCTTTACTGCAAAGGAGCTGTAAGTTTTTATTTTTGTCTTGAACAGTTTTGATTTATGATGGTTTATAATGTATATGTTCAGCATTCTGCTATGGAAATGTAACACAGATGTTTAGCCTAAAGTTGCTGACATCCATTTTCCTTGGTGTTTTATAGTAATAGTGTGCAGCCTCTTCTGGTGAAATGTGGAATTCCTTCTGGGTAAATTTGGTGCTTTGAAAAAATTTGGCCTAGGTTATTTATATAATTCAATTTTGATACGTAATGTTTAAGGTTTATATTTTAAGATACATTAGAAGACAAGTAAATTAGAAAATGCTTTGAAACTGTATTAGAAATGTAGTGATCCACACCAGTTTTAATCTAATTTTTTTAAAGACCATGGAAACGGGAGAGGGAAGGGGAATTTGATCACAATTATTACGGCTGTAATTTTCATCATATGGTCATTCCTATTTGTATTGCTTTGGTTTCATTGTAACAGAATTTCTAACTATTGGTTGGCTTTGGCATATCGGCAGGTTATATTGACAAAAATAGTAATATGTCATTCAAAGTGAATTTTCCTAGTTAAAATATGTTTACATTCATAGAAAAATAAGGGGTCTACTGACCAGGTCCCCTTTTTGTTCTTAAAATTAGCGTTTTCCGTCTGAATTATCCTTTTTGGATAACTAGTCTAGTTGGACTAGTCAGGTAACTTACCAACTTGGGACTTTACAATTTTAAATATAATCAACAACCTTGATTTATTGAATGAAACTTGGACACTGACCTTATTAGAAAGTCAAAGCTTATCACTTAAATGTTTGTTGAAAATGTTTTTCAGTGCCGTGGTTTTAAAGCATTGAAATGCAGTTTTTGAATGCCTTGTTTTTAAAGCATTTTGGTAGAATTATTTCATGACGTCTCGTAAATTTAGGTTTAGAATTCCTCTGGTTGTTGACTGAAATAACCAACATCTATTCATCGTGTGCACTTTATCTACCAGCCTTTCAGCTGGATTTTGGAGAAAGACCCAACACGTGTCAGGAACTAAGCCTAGTCAAGAAAATATACATAAAGAGAAGATTCGGATACAATACTGAGGTATCCTGTAAAGCTCTTCCACATCCCAATGGTAGTATTTAGTAATAAGGGGATGATTGTTATGTGTCCAGTTTACACTCAACTCACACCCTTCCAATCTTAGTTTTGAGTAATCTTCCATCTAGAACCTTTGGGGAGTTAAAGCACTGAATAAAAAATAAAAACATTGGACTTCCTTTTTGCATAATCATGGAGATAGTTTGCATGCATTAACTTGCTTATTGCATTGTTTCCCCCTCACTCCCAAGTTGGCTATGAAATGCGGTTGAATGCTAAAAAGGCAGAAATATGTAAAACAGCAAGGTACACTTGAGAACTGCATGTAGTTTGGCAGAGAAGAGCAGAATTCAAGGCTGGCAAGGTGAGCATGCATTAGGTCATGCATTGTTTTCATGCTCACGAACTTGTTTTTTTTTTTCTGAATTGTTCTGATACCTTTTAAGGCATAAAAGAGATGGGGTGCTTGGGTGGCTCAGTTGGTTAAGCTTCCTCAAGCCAGGTCATGATCTCACAGTTCGTGAGTTTGAGCCCCACATCGGGCTCTGTGCTGACAGCTCAGAGGCTGGAGCCTGTTTTGAATTCTGTGACTCCCTCTCTCTCTCTATCCCTCCCCTGCTCTCATGCTCTCTCAAAAATAAATAGACATTTTTAAAAGGCAGAAAAGAGATGCATACGGAGTTTCTAATCATTGATTACAATCCCAAGAGTTGATATAATCTGAACCAAAACAGTTGCAGAGAGGATCGAGAGGGTGGAGATTTAGGACTTAGTAACTGATTACATGTGGGTGATGAGGGAAACCATGATCTAGGATTACTGTCCAATTTCATCTTAACTGGGTAGACAAAGTGGCACCACTTCCCATGATAGAGGGTTGGGAACTACATTCAGGCCATGAGGCAGAGATGCTTGGATTTTACCGAGGAAGGAATATGGGATGCTGATACAGATTTAGGAATTAACAAGTATAGCTGGAAACTAAAAGCAGAGGATTGATGAGGTATTATAAAGAGATGTTACATGAAAAGAAGAGGCTCAAGGAGTAGAAGATCTAAAAAGAGAGATAGGAATTCAGAGAAGAGTCTGAGGAGTGTTGATTCCTTGGTAGAGTGAATCATTGACAGTGACAAGTGCAGCAGAATACTAATCAGAGTCAGTTAAGGAGTCAGTGATAGTACTTCCCAGTCAAGGTAACGCAGTCTGTTCAAACTGTCTTCTGTCTCCTATATTCCAAATTCATGGCTGTGATGGATACAATATAAGGAGAGAGCAGACAGATAAAGCCAGGCTTAAAAACACAATACACATCTTTGAAGCCCAAAGTAGGAATAGAAAATCAAAGTGGTATATCAAACTGAAGTCTTGAGTTGAGTGGGGAGAGTTCCAGGCCCTGGATCAGGATCAGGGAGCAGTGGTTGGAGTTTGGTTTCTGTGAGATAATGGGGGCAAATAGTGCTTTCTGTAAAGTGTGGATGCTTCTTTGATGACTGAGACAGTGGTGAGCTTCCTAATTGTGAGAAGAGACTAAGAAAATCTCATACCAACTCTGCTGGGGGGTGGTATATAAAACCACTGGATTGGGGTACACACAGACAGGGAGAGAATGAGAGCAAAGCTTAGGAACACATGATGAAAATCTTGTGTTGAAGAGAAAACAAGCAGGTGAGCCACTGGACATGAATTCATTCCAGGTGAAGTAACTTATACAGACAAGTCTGACCAAGGATGCTTAGAGTTCAACATGGTTTCAAAAAAATTATGATTTTTAATCAAAAAGAAATTGGAGTCAGGGGTGGGGGTACATGTAAGCTAAATTGGAAATCATAAGTTTAAAGAAAACATCAGTAAATGGAATAAACTCTAAACAGAGTGGAAGGGGCTGAGGGCGAGGTTAGTGAATTAGAAGACAGTACTGAAGAGTTCATCTAGAATACAGCACAGAGAGATGGTGATGCTCTGTGTGCATATGGGGGGTTTATTTTTCTCCTTCTTTCCAGGTTTTCTGCAATGGGTTTGCCTTGCTTTTTTAATTTTAAATGAAAAAAAAAAAGGAAAGTATACAATATACAGTTTATGTCTGCAATAGTAGCCTATTTTTAAAAATTTACATGAGCATGAATAAAATCTTAATTTATTCAAGAAAATAAAAACCCTACCCCAGTACTTGTATGCCAGAGGAAAAATTAGAAACTGCAGGTACTCCTGCGTGGCTCGGTTGGGCATCCAACTCTTGAAATCAGCTCAGGTCATGATCCATTGGCTCATGGGTTCGAGTCCTTCGCTTACAGCGTGGAGCCTGCTTGGGATTCTCCCTCTCCCTCTCTCTCTCTGCCCCTCTCTCACTTGCACACTCTCTCTCAAAAAACAAATAAAATTAAAACAATAATTAAAAAACAAAAGATGAATAAGAAAACAACTTTTTAAGTAAAAATTGACCTAACATGAATTTTATGTAAAGCTCTAGGTTCCTTACATAAAAAACTGTAATTTGACTGTGCAGTGCGGTCCAGGAACGTCCCTTCACACACTATTTTCTGATCTTACCTTGCTGAGGGTTAGGACGCCAGGTAGGTAAATCCAGTTAGGATTTTCTATAAATGTAGACAGTAAGTTCTAAGTTCGAACCTAAGGGTACACATGCTTTAGTTTCTGTGGAGAAACTTTTTTTGGTCCTAACCATGTACCAAATACTCAATGTAGCTCTCTGAAGTAATGAGTGTTACACTGGGTGAAAAGGTTATCTGTATGTATTTCTCACATGTAAGCATGGCCGGTTGTGACTGTCATTTAAAATATACTGTATAATTCACGTAGAAGACCATTTTCTGTCCGCTGCGTTCCTGGATAGTATAAAGAAGATAGAAAATTCTATTTTGAACATCAGTTTCTTCCACAGAAAACTTGGCTACAGTGCAGAATTTAATCTTCCTTATCACTTTGATTTTCATGACTTTAATTTTTTTAAAGATTTTCTTAGTTTTAAAGCAGCCTATTTAATTTCTTTGAAAAAGTCATTAGCCTCTGGAAAAAAAATAGAATTCATAAGTTACACCTTTCATTCCTAGAAAGGAACCATAAGGGGAAACTATCATTTCCTTTTACTTTGCCCCCCTTCCTATTCCACCACTGAAAAATGAAAAGAAATTCATAATTGGGGCCTGGAATATTCCATCTGTTCTGAGGTCACTAAGTTCTTGTTTCTCTCAAGGGTTCTAAATCATACTCCATTAGTCTCCTTCCAAATCTCAGCCCTGAGACTGGAGACCCCAAAATGGGTAATACCACTGAGAAAGTAATTGCAGGTAAATGATTTATTTTTTCCTAGTCTAATAAAACCATGAACGCCAAACGCTATAATTCGTAAAGCACTAAACCCAAGCTGAAGAATAACTAAAGGAACAATAGGCAATTTATAAAGGGGCAAAAAATCAGAGAAATGTAAGTGGGGCACAACATTCACGCTGAAAGGGACTTATAATCCAGTAATTGGATTTTACAGACTAAGTTAATTGAGCTTTTAGAAGCTAAAATGACACAATCAGAAATATTCAGCCATCGGGTAATACTAGATTTGTTCAGAATTTTCCCTGTCTTACCCACCAAACTTCTCAGTGGATTTGTACTTGTGTTTCTCAGAGTTTGTCCTCTGAGCACCAGCCCCACAGAGATACCCTACTGCCTAGCTCAGGCTCCATAGTGGATGAGTTTGGGGAACATACCATATGGCTCCCTTAGACATCTACTGTGCACATTAGCATTTTAAAGGCTCTAAGTACTACCACAGGGCAAGCTTTGTTCAGCCCGGAGTTTCCCCAACTTTTCTGAGTACTAGACCATTTTTCCCCTGTGGCACCTACGAACACTGCAGGGTCCTGAAAAACCTTCAGGGGTAGGGGAGATCTTCAAGGTAAGTAAAGTACTGATAGAATATGAAATGGTGATCGCTGGAGTAACTACGGATGTATTCAGAAAGGAGAAAGATGAAAATATAGGACTCAAACCTTATTTCTTAGTGTCACTAGGGAAACAGTGCTATTAGGTAAAAAATATTTTGTTCTTTAAAGTTAGTGCTCAAAGCGATTGCTTGTTTTTATACTGATTTGCTAATAATGTTGCCAACATCAACGTTATTAAACTCAAGATGCTTAGTTTAAGTGTATTATTCCTTCTGTTTGTTTTCCAGGACACAGTAATTTATGATCGACTGGCAGAGACTTCAAAATACAAAGAAATTACCCTAAAACATTTAGAGCAGTTTGCTACAGAAGGTGAGTATAATACGGCAATAAAGCAGGATTAAAATAAAAAGAAATCATATACTCCTGATGTCTTGCAAGATTGTTGTTACTTGACTTAGAAATTCCTAAAATAAGGTAACAATGTTAATAACTTAGGTTGTACTGTATGCTGTTTCCATTATTTTTGTTTTTCTTTTCAGTATTAAGATTTTGAGAGACTTGGTCCCCAAGTTTTGGGGGTATAGAGCCTATAAATCTGTTCACTTTTTAGAATGGGTACTATTTACACTATAAATACATTGTATCTCTAGCAGTGTAGAAGGAAAAGAAACAAAAAAAAAAACCCTGAATATGCTAGTATGAATAATAAAAAGGAGAAAAATAAATAAGCCTATATAGCTATAAAAATAGTCACTCAGTATAGTTTAAATTCAAGACTTCTTAAGCCCCTACCACATGACAGGCTCTGTGTGAGGCCCAAGGACTACATATGTTGAGTCCCATCTCTCTGTCCTAATGAAATATATGATTTGTATAGCCAAGCAGTGCGTAGTCTAGGGAGGATGATCTAGATTAGATGGGGGGCTGCCAGAGTCCTGAAACGGTGGGTCAGTTACTCTAAGAATTTGTAGAGCCTTATCTCGGAACCCAACAGAAGTAGCCAGAGCTGTAGCTAAATCTCCCAGCTAGATTTTCACTCTGGTCTGCCTCAGCTGCTCCTGCCGCCAATGCAACAAGCCTGACCTCTGATCAAATCCTTTTTCCTCTTCATCCAAGCTGCAAGAAGATAGGAATGTTGTAACAAGCACTAGGCTTTGAAAAGCAAGGACATAAAGAACCTTCTCCCGGTTCTCCAAAACTGCGAGGGCAGGGAGCCACTCCTGCTCATGGAGTTCAGCTTCCTCAAGGTGCATCCTCGGCCGCGGCAGCTGCCACCCAGCCAGCACCCCACCCAGGCTCTTTTTCTGGAGGAGGCTTGAGGGGGCATCTTTGTCCTCTCCGGTTGTGATATGAAGATAGTCCAGCTCCTAGGCAGATTTGAGTTGGCTGCGTCTACACCTCCACCCTATTCTTTCTGGCCCTGGGCTGAACACCACTTTTACTCCATGGCTACCCCAGACTAAGTCTTGAGCCAAGTTTCCAAAGGGAATAACATGTCCTAATACGGCCCCAGAGATTTAGCCTCAACTTGCCATGAGCTGGCGATGGACAACCCAACTCCTTTCTTGGAAGATAGAGTCCTCTGGACGCTTTCTGTCCTGTGTTCTCTGCTTCTTGTTTCTGACATGTTCCCTGGACATATTTTATTTGGCTTGAGGTCACTAGCACCTAGCTATTCTGGGAGTTAATGACCTTGAGTGTTGTCTTCTCGGGAACCCAGTTGAATGCATTTGCTGGCTGACAGATGCTTTTGCTTCTTGCTTGTTCCAATTCCCCACTTTTTTTTTTCTTTTTTTTTTTGGCTGAGGGTGGCTTCCAAGTGAGTTATGAAATTGATAGACACTGAGCACTGGGACTGTGTCATCTCAGACATCAGCTCTGATTGTCTTCCCAGGGTGTTTCTGATGAGTATGTTTGTTTTGTCACTCTCCCTCTGTTCTTTTAGACTCTTTATACTACGCATTTACAGTGACAAAGAGCAATAATAAATACAAGCATATATCCCTGTAAGAGGCAGATGGCTTTCCTAGTAGACCCCACCGGGGTCCCTCTCTTTCTTCAGAAGCATCTGTGAAGCATCTATAAGTGAGCCACTGTGCTCAGTACTAGAGCTGTAGATAGAGGAACTCGGGGCCCCTGCCTGCCAGGAGCTGTCCGCTAATACAGGAAATCCACAAGAAAAACAATATGAAACATTATCATTCGCACCACAGGAGTGTTTGAGGATTTCTGCCTGTGGGTCTGAGTGAGAGGAGAATGCTTCCAAGAGATGATGTTAAGAACTGAGCCTTAAAGCAGATGCAAGGCAGACAGTTGAGGGAGCTGGAGGGGGTGAAAGGGAGAGAAAGTGACCAGCATGTGCAGAGACCCTGGTGTATCAGAGGTGAATGGCAGAGAAGGAGTTTGAAGACACTCAGTGGTAAGCGAGCCAGATTTGGGGGTTTGGACGTTATCCTGGGGAATAATGGAACGATCTCAACAAAGGAATAACCCGATAAGATTAGGATGTTGGAAAAGTCACTTTGGGAAAGGCACAAGGGGTGTATTGAAAGAGCTGGGAATCAGAAACGGGGGTGCCAGTTTAAGGTGAGGGGAGCGTGAACACCCATTTTACACTAAAGCGGTGTCACAACGGAATCAGACTTCAACGTACTGTTTGAATTGAGTCAGTTTTTTCAAAATAAGACTTGGTTCTGTAAAAATGGAAGGGCATACTCCTAAATAAAATCTCATTTGCTGTTGGGGGGATATGCACCACGTCTTCTCAGGATTAAGAACGTTGTGCTTTGCCGTGGCTGAGATCTCGGAGAGCGACTTTCAGGAGTGGCGAGCCGTCTACCAGCGCGCATCCACGTCCGTGCAGAACAGACTGCTCAAACTCGAAGAGAGTTACGAGTTAATTGAAAAGGTACGTGAGAGACCCATTTTGCCCATACAGAAAATTTGGTTTCCAGAAAACTTCAGTCTTGTCAAGGAGCCAATAAATAAAGATCAGAACATCTTGACACACCACTTACTGTTGAATCTCCTCTGGTCGAAGCATCAGCAGATCTTAATAATGGTCAAAGCTTTTGCCAAAGAGCTTCTGGAATTGCTTTGTGTAGATCTTCTTGATAGATAGATAGATAGATAGATAGATAGATAGATAGATAGATAGATATACATACATACATACATATACGTAATTTTAGCTTTCTCTATATATATAATTTTAGCTCGAAGTTAGGCTAGTCTAGCTATCTTCTTGCCAATGTACACCATTGCTTCTGCATGCCCTCTTCCACACACACAGGCACACAAGTTACATACACTACATGTGTACATGTAGTTAATGAATATTTATAATATGTAATACAAAATAATGTAAAAACACAGCTTGTGTGACTCTATAGCTAATAATAAAAAAGATATAAGTAAACAATCCAGTGCTTATACCTGGCTATTCGTTGAACACACACACATACACACACAGATGTCTGTGTACATATACACACATCTGTCATTTGTGTCATAACTAAAAATACTCTTAATTTGTAAAGAGTACAGAGTCCTATCATAGATAAGGAAACCAAGGCTATTGATCCAAAAAGCGATGGATACGCTATGATTAAGGCTTTATAAATAGCAAGAAATCCCACCTCCTCAATTAAGAATGGCAGACATTTTTGGGTAGCACTTGCTGTGTGCCAGGTCCGTTCATAGCCCTTGAACCTATTAACTAATCCTCAGAGCATCCCTTGGAGGCAGGTACTGTTAATGACTCCAGTCTCACAGATGAAGAAACAGAGGTTAAGCGGTTTGGCTGAGAGTACACAGTTCATAAGAGGGTCAACCAGAATCCTCATTCTGGCTCCAAAGTTCACGCTCTTAGCCACTCAAGTGTCTCCATTATAACCTTTCACTTTCCATCAAATAACTTCCTATTTGCATAATCCTTTACGGATTCATGTTTGTACCGCATAGAATCAAGTTAGTCTATCAGCATCCGCTTACTGGATCTTGCCTGCAGGTGAGTAAAGGTTGGCATTTTTTCGTTCCTTCCTTTTTCTCAAAACAGTTTACTCCCTGGCACTTCCTGTCTGAATGGTGATCAGCCCCACGATGCCTCCTTCCCCTTTCTGCTCCCCATATGCTGCTTCTGTGTGTAATATTGGGGATGCCATCCCAGCTGGAGGTGGTGGTCTCTGTTGGATACAGTGGCTGCAGGTGACTCGAGAGACTGTTCTCATGTCTCCTCGTAGGCTGTGATCACTTTAGAAGCTAGTTTGTTTCTAATACCTTCCTTAGACCTGAACCTATTTTTGTGTCTTGCCTATTTCTCAAGAGACTTGTGATAGCATATTTGGCACGTTTCAACTTGATACCCACCCTCCAGCTTTGGAAGTTCACACACCACTTGTTATCAGTTAACTTGTTGGATCAATCTTGCTCCCTCTTTTTTCCCCCTAACATATTTATATATGATTCTGTCTTTGGGGCACAATGTGGCAACATAAAATACATTACTATTTATAAGGGCATGACCATAATCTCTTTCTATCTCTCCAACCCAAGTTACATATTGTCCTGAAGTACTACTAATGGTATGAATTTTTAAGCTGTTATTTTTCCTATTCTTTGGAGGACTAAGAACAAAAAACTAACATTTGGAAATAACTTTTCTCCTGTCTCTTTTTGTACACAGCCTTATATAATGTAGACTTTACCTTCATAGTAATGTGATAGAATTAATATATAAAAAGTTACAATAAAATATTTGAACCTGGATTCTAACCATTCAGGTTTGTTTCTACATGTAGCATACTATAGAAAAGTGTGGAGTTGAATGTTTAATGTGCCTAATAACAGTTTTACTCTGAACGCCCTAGAGTTTATAGATTAGGTGTTATAGGTTTAACACTTGTTGCAGTTTGTGTGTGTGTGTGTGTGTGTGTGTGTGTGTAATATATGATATTAAAAGCCTTGTGACTTCCATCTTTTAAATGAAATAGAAGTTCAACCTTTATCCAGAAGATGGCGATCATGAGTCACACGAAAATTTCACTTGTCTGGGGAAATAACTTGCATGTATCCGTATATTTTTAGCTTACAAATACAGATGCCTCTCTCTGCCTCTTTCCTAAAATGAATGAAAAGGGGAATTTATATTTAATTCCTTTTTACTTTCTGATAAGCCAGAGTCTCTAAGTTTTATTGAAAAATCTAAGAGCCAGGAAGGTGAAAGGCTTGGTTCCCTTGCTCATCCTGCTTCCAAAGAAGGGCTGGTTTTCTATGTCCATTCCTACCCCTGAAACTGTAATTTCACTCAGATATTTATTTCATTAACTTTAATTAGGCTGCTAGTAGATATTAGGTATTTGGGAAACACAGGCAAATAAGGAACACTCACTCGGCGGAGGCCCTGAGCCCCATGGTCTGAACAAATTCCTTAAGTGAGGAAATCAGAAGGAACCCAGAGTGGTGACCCACAAACTTGGTCCAACTTTTAAAATGAATTTCAGGGGCACCTGATGGCTCAGTCAACTAAGCGTCCGTCTTAGGCTACAGTCATGATCTCTGGGTTCATGCATTCGAGCCCCATGTCGGGCTCTGTGCTGACAGTTCAGAGCCTGGAGCCTACTTTGGATTCTGTGTCTGCCCCTCTCTCTGCCCCTCCCCTGCTTGTGTGCTGTCTGTCTGTCTGTCTCTCTCAAAACTAAACATTAAAAAAATTTTAATAATAAAAAATAAAATGAAACCCAAAAGATTATTTTACCAGTGTAAGAAGGTCAGAGGTTTCTTTCTGAGGGAAAAAGACCAGGCACAATAATACTGAAGAGTCTCTGTAACTAAGAGCTATTTTTCTGAAAACGCTTTCCCCAGCCCTGATCATTTGAAGACTCTAGGGGTGTTGGTGTATCTGGAGCCAGGGCGCTGTCACTCCTTCCTTGGTCTGAGCCTGCACTCTGGGCTAATAATCAGCTGGGGTTAGCGTTCAATGGGAATTGTGGGTGCCTGTCATTCAAACCACCTACGGAGGCAAGTTTCAACGTGGCGGAGCGTGGGTCCTGCTGGAGCACTGCCCTGGCTTTACGTTTAGCTGCCATAGTGTTAAGGGTCAACCGTTTGGGCTGCTGCTTTGGCTACTTAAATTTTTTATTTTTATTTTTGTGTTTGTTTTTAGAGAGAAAACGAGAGAGTGCATGAGAGGGGGGAAGGGGCAGAGAGAGAGAGAGAGTGAGAATTCTAAGCATGCTGCATACTCAGGCTCGATCCCACGACCCTGGGATCATGACCTGAGCCAAAATCAAGAGTCAGATGCTCAACCGACTGAGACACCCTGGCGTTCTTTGGCTACTTTAAATGAGACGTGTGGATTATACTGTAGTCTCTTTTAATGTGATTGCGATCTGTTTTTTAGGTAGACCGTAATATTACATTTAGCATAAAGATAGTGAATTGTAAACCATGAAAGTGGTTTTTAAAATCTTTCAAGAGCAAAACTTATTTTCCAAACAAAATATTGCCTGAGTCATAATACACATAAGAGATATAGGCCGAGTTGCTCTGATTAATAAATGGAAGGTGGACGGGAGTCCCAGATGGGCTCTCCCCTCCTCAGCCCCTGGCCCTCATCTTGGTCAATGAGGAGCTTTTCATGATTCTGAGGCTTCACTGCACACCGTCTGAACACCATATAATAATCTATCTGTGAAATTTTTAGAAAATGTGCTTCTCAAAATACTATAGATTTTCAGGTTTGTTAGAAAGAGGGCACGCACATGAGCAGGGGTGAGGAGCAGAGGGAGAAGGAGGAGAGAGAATCTTACGCAGGCGCCATGCCCAGTGTGGAGCCGGACTCCGTTCTCAACTCCGTGACCGTGGGATCGTGACCTGAGCTGAAATCAAGGGCCAGACACTGAACCAACTGAGCCGCCCAGGTGCCCCTCAGTGCTTTCCACTTCGCAAAGAAAAACCGGATCATCACTGTGGTCCTGTAGAAGAGGCTTCTGAACATCTTTGAATTAATGATGCAAAATGCCACTGACATGGGTTGGTTTTTTTTTTTTTTTACTGTTTTTATTTATTTTAGAGAGAAAGACAGCATGAGCAGGGGAGGGTCAGAGAGAGGGAGACACAGAATCCGAAGCAGGCTCCAGGCTCTGAGCTAGCTGTCAGCACAGAGCCTGATGTGGGGCTCAAACCCACAAACTGTGAGACCATGACCTGAGCCGAAGTTGGACGCTCAACCAACTGAGCCATCCAGGCACCCCAGCCACTGACATGTTAATGATAGTGTTCCATTTAAGACATTCAAAATTGAAAGATTTATAGAGCTTTTCTTGAAAATGAGAATATTTTTAATATGTTACAAATTAAGTGAAAATTTTATAAATGATTAAGGTTGTACTTTTAAACCCCACTCACTATCTTATCCCTTCAATGTTCAAATAAGTAACTCAGTTTTTGAAATTTAGTTAAAGCCTTATTCCTTTGGGTGCAGTAACTCCTAACCTAAGCTGAATAAATATCCAAATAGACCAAGAACATCCAAGAAGATAATGACTTTGGTCCCTTGGCACGGTGCTTTGTTACTTTTCTTTCCCAGCAATCTGCGCACTAGAAAGACCTCCCTTCACCCTTCAGGGCACTAAAGGAAGGAAGAATGTATAAAAGATTTGAAAAAGTCCTCTGGATATTGTTACCCCTATTGACAGTTGTTAGAGGAGAAGATTTAGGACTTTTATATACATCTGTGAGTATCAGCATCATCTCTGCTGATGGTTGGACAGTTTGGGCTCCAACACTTGCATTCAGATGGTAAATGTCTCAGGATTTTTAAAAAAAAATGCTAATGCGATGGGTTGTTTCAAGATGTTTTTGAAACATCTTTTTTCTGTTACCAAATGTAGGCCAAGAGGCAAAAAACATTGATTCCAAAGAAGACAAATTGTGCAGGAACAAGAAGGTTCACATGGTTAAAATGCAAAAGGGATTATTAAAATCATGTTAGATACTTGGGCTGTCCTGGCCTAGTTTAGGAAGGGGATTTGTAGCATCGCTTTGGACTGTGTGGATGGTAACAGCTCTGCGTCTCTTCCCACCACTTACGAGAACGTAGTTTCCCCGCCTGCGGACTATGTACCTGACCTGCTTTATGTGCTTTAACCTTGCTCTTCTGAAAAACAGTTCATGTATTTGGACTTGTAATTTTGGATTATGAAACCACCTGTATAATACTGGCCTACATTTTAAAAAATCTGATTTTTATTTTATTTTTTTAATAATTTATTGTCAAATTGGTTTCCATACAACACCCAGTGCTCTGCCCCACAAGTGCCCTCCTCCATCACCACCACCTCCCTTCCCCCTCCCCCTCCCCCTCCCCCTTCAACCCTCGGTTCATTTTCAGTATTCAATAGTCTCTCAGGTTCCCTCTCCCTCCCCAACTCTCCTTCCCCCTTCCCCTCCCCCTGGTCCTCCATTAGGTTTCTCCTGTTCTCCTGTTAGACCTATGAGTGCAAACATATGGTATCTGTCCTTCTCCACCTGACTTATTTCGCTTAGCATGACACCCTGTCCATCCATTTTGCCAGGTTTCATTCTTTCTCATTGCCATGTCATACTCCATTATATATATATATATATATATATATATATATATCACATCTTCCTTATCCATACATCGGGTGATGGACATTTAGGCACTTTCCATGATTTGGCTATTGTTGACAGTGCTGCTATGAACATTGGGGTACATTTGCCCCTATGGATCAGCACTTCTGTATCCCTTGGGTAAATCCCTAGCAGTGCTATCGTTGGGTCATAGGAGAGTTCTATTGATAGTTTTTTGAGGAACCTTCATGTATCAGATAAAGGGCTAGTATCCAAAATCTACAAGGAACTCACCAAACTCCACACTCGATAAATGAATAATCCAGTGAAGAAATGGGCAGAAGACATAAACGGACACTTCTCCAAAGAGGACATCCAGATGGCCTACAGGCACATGAAAAAAAAATCTGATTTTTTTAAAACAACATTTAGAACTCCTTTATATGTATTTGGTCAGGAGAAATTTCAGATAAGTAACAGAATAATTATGGAGCTTTATGCTTCATTAGCAGTGGTTCCTCTGAAATTTCTCACCTTGTTCTTTGATCTGTCACTTTACATTTATTCTAACGTCTTTCTGAAACAATTTTTTTTTGCCTCATCTTCATACTCTGTTGCCGGGTTCCCTTGAAAATTAATAGTACAGAGGGCTCAGATCTTATCAGCAAAGATTTTATAATTAAACCCTTGGCTGAAATAGGAAGGTGTCCCTTCATGGTAAATACAGATTTCTGAAAACATTTTATATTTATTTGCTTCAATTGAGAAATGCAATTATATCTTTAGCATTTCACAGATTACCTACTAATTGCATCTAGTGCTTATGAAAGCAAATTATTTATCTTGAGCAGTAATAGAAAACAGTGACATAGAATATAGTGAGCAGTTATGGGAGCAGAATTTCCCTGGTGATCAAATTGGTTTTTTCTTTTTTTTTTCTTTCTTGTTTTGAGACATAGATTGTGAAATATGTTTTCAAAAAATGGCAATTCAGCTGATGCAGTTTTGTTTAATAGATTATGGTTCAAAGAAGGTCATTTCTGAGCTTAAGGGTAATCAAGGTAAGGGTGCCTGGGGGGCTCAGTTGGTTAAGTGGCTGACTTCAGCTCAGGTCATGATCTCACGATTTGTGAGTTTGAGTCCCATGCCGGGCTCTGTGCTGACGGCTCAGAGCCTGGAGCCTAGAGCCTGCTTCCCATTTTGTGTCTTCCTGCCTCTCTGGCCCCCACCCCCACCCCACCCCTGCCCCTGCTCACGCTCTGTCTCTCAAAACTGAATAAATGTTAAGAAAAAAAAATTTTTATAGAAGAGTAATCAGAACACTGCAACTTTGACAGTCTAGCTCTCTTTTGAATCAGAGAGCAATGTTTTATGCACATTTTGTAATTTCTGTAACCTATATCCTCCACTAGATTGAGGCCTCATGAGAGCAAGGACTTTTTCTGGTATTCATCACTGTGTTTCCAGTGCCTGCCTGTCTGGCCTGTGTTAACTACTGAATAAATGTTTGATGAATAAATAAACGATTCAATTAAATAGTTTATGCAGATGCTAAATTTATCTAATGAATTTATCTAATGAAAGCCTGGCCCCTATTACTAATATAGTCCATGTTTTCTACACATGGAGGATGCTCATATCACATGTGTTGTCACTGAGGATTAATTTAAGGATATGTTGGGGGGAGAAGAGCTAATAATTCTAAAGAATGCACTCTGTAGAAATGTGGACACAGCCATTTTGACGATTTGTCTTCTTAAATTATTTAATCTGTGAATGTGAGAAGCACATGATTGGAAAGATTCATCAGCACATGCCTAAACACACAGCGGGCTGTGTTCTGGGCTCTGGGCCACAGCAAGGGGAAAGGACAGAGAAATCCTTCTCTTCGGTTTCAGTGCGGGGAGACAGGCAGTGCACTTGTAAACAAAAATGTAGTTCCGGACTACAGTGCCCTGGGCACTGAGCTGAGCCTCGGAGGTAGGACAGTGAGGTGTAGCGATCTTTCTCCCATGATCTCCTTGACTCCTCCCTCAAATGTAACTGACATTCCTGGGGTTCTATGAAGACTGCTTTGATGTGGGGTAATTGCGATCAGTCATTACACTCAGTGTGACTAAACACAACAGTTTAGCATCCTTCGCTTCATACACGTGGCAACGAGTGGTGTAGAGGATTCCTAGAAAAATGGAAAACTTAATGGAAAACAGGACTTTTCTTGAACATTGATGACTTCCAAGTTCACAGTAACTTCTGTATTAGAATGAAATGCTTTTTCAGATAAAACTACCACTTCTATTCTTCAATAAACTACCACTTCTATTCTTAGAGGCTGCAAATATCACTTCCATTTCTACTAAAAAATGAAATGTACTAGATGAAATTTACATGATGTACTAGTGATTTCATGCTTTAAAATTCCATTAGTTTCCTGTTTTACTGTTTGCTTAAGAATGTTTGCAGCCTGTCAGCTTATCTACTAAGACCTGACACTTTTTGAGCATTTACTAACCTCCAGGTCCTCTGCTCTTTACCCTAATTACGGAAAGGTCCTATAAAGTGGAGCACACAAGATGATGCACTGGGTTGAGTGAGAGAATGTTAAAACTTCCATTTCTATTTATATTTGATCTCAACTGTTTTTATAATTTGTTTACTCTGCAAAGTACAGGATTTATTGGTATTCACAGAATATGTTATACAAGTATAAAGCAATGTCCTATGTAAGCACTCAACACTTTTTCCTAACATACTACTCAAAAAAAAAAAAAAGGTTTTGAGATCATTTCTCAAAAGATCCTATTCAGTGTGTATTAATTGGCCTTACCTTGCTGATGTCAAAATTCCTAGGAAAGTTACTTGCTGAAGGACCCACATCTAGCAGTTAACAGAGCAGGGATTCAAATCCCAGCTGGGACTTAATTCCAAATCCCATGTTAATAACCTGTATGTTAGTCTGTGGGTTTGGTTTAGAAGAACGCAAGAATGCATGTAAAATGTTGTAAACTTGAAAGATAAAATGTACCCAAGCATGTAGTTGCCTCATCGCTAGATGGGCACTAGAGAGGCATGGCGTGGTTAGGACATGTCCCTGGAGTAAATGAGATAACTCCGTGCACCGTTTTCCTTAAAAACAAAGGTAGAATAATTGTGTTTCATGATTTTCCCTCAGCTTATCTTTATATTTAAAGTCTTTAAGGTTTTCCTAGATGTCTGTTCACATGCCTCTCCTTTCTGGCCTGTTGGATCTCTTACGATGAGCGTTTTGTGGCAGACTCTCCACACCGGGTATTGCTGCTTTCTCGCTCAGAGAAGATGGATGTTGTTTTTGCAGGCGTCACCCAATCGCCTCTCAAATCCTGATTCCTTTCAGCTGGGTGTGTGAATTCTGACCTTATTTGGCAAGTTCTTGGCTGCATGAGAGCTCATATTTCTCCAGAAGCAGGCAAATGAGCCATTCCAGTGCCTTAATGCTCTTTGTCTTAGGGTTCTGTAGCCCCCACTTAAACTGAAAGGAAACAAGTTTAAGATTCTCCTTGTTTAAATAAAACCCCGTTGTTGTGTGCTAAACGGGGTTGAGAAGAAAAGCCATAGGAGTGAATGTTGCCCAGTGGAATGCAGAACAGAGTGGACCCTGGCAACCTTTGCCAGCCAGCGTTATACAATGACTTAGAGTCACATACCCGCCAGCACATTCATATTCCAGAATCGCCATATTTTCAATCTAGAAAGGATGAGGACTGCCATAGGCTCTTAACTGGTCTTGAGGCCTCCATTTTTCCTAATCCATCCCTAGTTGGCCACCAGTACATTTTCTGGAATGTAAATCTGATCCTGTCCCTCTTCTAAAACTCCTCCCCAAATAACCTTTGCCTTTGGAACCCTGCACACAACATCCAGACCTTCCACTTCCGTTCCCTACCAGCTTTTCCAGCCCCATCTTTTTCCTAACTTACTACTCAGAGTTAGAGACTGCTGATCCAATTTCATCCTTAGAACACTCCTATTAAATTAGTGGTATTTAAATCACTACCACACCTCACTTCGTGTAATAGTTCCATATTGTCTGAATGACAACATCTCAAATACAATATGCTTTTGCATACTTCTGCTTTTGCACATGTGATTTCATCTGTTTGGGGTTTTTTAATGTTTTATTTTTTTTTTTAGAGACAGAGACAGACAGACAGACAGCATGAGCAGGGGTGAGTCAGAGAGAGAGAGGGAGACACAGAATCCAAAGCAGCCTCTAAGCTCTGAGCTAGCTGTCAGCACAGAGCCCGACACGGGGCTCAAACACTCCAGCTGCGAGATCATGACCTAAGCTGAAGTCGGACGCTTAACCAACTGAGCCACCCAGGCGCCCCTGACTTGGTCTGTTTGGAATTCCTTTGCCCATCCTCTCCCACTCCACCCTCTCCCCTTGGCTAAGTCTTAATTCCTATTTTAGAGCAAGTGTTAACTCACGTTGGATTGGGTTTTTGAGCCACCCAGACTAAAGAAGATTCTCTTCCCCATGTGTCTGTCTCGTACCCGCAGAAATGTTTTGTTTACTTTTCAGGTAGCATATAGCATTTGGGAATATGATTATTTGGGGAGAACACTGCTTTCTCTGATGGTAGCCCTGTATTACCGTCAAAAGATTTTGTCTGTAGCTTGGGATTGCAAGAAGAGAGAATTGGGACCAGAGGATCTGAGGCCAGGCTAAGAAAGAAAGGTAGGATTTGGACAAGGAAATATCCAGAGCTGTCAGTCCGGGTGGAGCCCAGTGCAGAAATGGGCTGCTCACAGCATTCTGCTCCAGGGTCTGCGGACTCCAGCACAAGGGCCAAATGCACCCACTGCCTAGCTCTGTAAGTCAAGTTTTATTGGAACCCAGTTTCACCCACTTGTTTACACATGGTCTTTGGCTGTTTTCATGCCGTGGCAGCATTGAGGAGTTGCAGCAGCCCCCAAACCCTAAAATCTTCATCCTCTGTCCGTTTACAGCAAAGCGTTCTCAACCTTGCTCTAAAGAAAGCAGTTGTTATAATCCTCAAACCCAGAGCACTGTTACCATTGCACGTTCCCAGGCTTCACCTCAGACATACTCGATGAGAAACCTGTGTGTAATAAGCCCTTCGGGCGACTCTGAAAACCACCACTCGAGATTCCTGACCCCATGGCTGCTTACTTGGGGCTGAGTACAGCCAGACAGCCAGACAGCCAGGGTCTGGGAGAAAGTGATACCAGTAAGAGGAAAGGAGGTACAATCAGAACACCAGGCAAGGGGGAATCCAAAGAAGTGTCTCTAATGGTACATTCTAAAATGTAAATTCCATGGAGGAAGGAACCTCCTGTTGTATCCCACCCTCTTGCCCAGAAGTACCTGCTTGGAGCGTACCTGTGAAAGAATGAGTGCAGGCGTGCGTGTGCGCTTGGAGAGGCGCCTGCAGGTGGAAACAGGGAAATAGGCACACTTAGCAGGGTGCCTCTGGACCAAGTCCGAAACCGATTCAGAGAAATAGAATCATTACCAAAGACTGAAGAACAGAAACAAATGCTTAAAAACCTAATGATTTTAATTAAATTCTAACTTTTTAAAATCTAAGTTTTACTTCTCATTCGCTGCCTTTATTGATTCCTGGGACTTTGTTCTTAGTGACATAGCTCAGCTGTACCTCTATTTGACCTTAGATCACTTGCTCAACCTCCCCAAAGCTATTCACTGAATTAACAAATGTAAAGCACTTAGCAGTGTCTGGTACATTTTTTCTAGTAAGAAGATATTCTTCCTGGTCAGAATCTTACTTCATATTAAAATACAGGTTACGAAAGGCTGCTAGTATTTATCTATATTTACTCCAGTAGGAAAACTTTGCTTACCAACATTCTGTCTTTGTCTGTAAAGAAACTTCTGCCAAATACTCTGCGTTATAATCCGAAGCCTAAATTGAGTTTGATTATTAAACTTTTTATCATTTAGGAACATTATCACAAACTTTCTAAAAATACAAAGTAATCTAAGTACTAACCAAACATTTGCTAATATGGCAATAAGTCATTCTGAGGTTCTGTTATTTAGCAAAATATACAATGAATGGGAAAAAGGTAATTTCTGAATCCTCATGACACATTTTACCATACAGGATTTAAGTACTCTGCATGAAGGCTTTTATCTTGCCTAAGGTCGAGATTTTGCATTTATATGCCTTTTTAAAATTCTGCATACATTATGAACATCTGAAAGAGAAAATACGATTGTGGAGGGCTTTACTAGGTGAATAAATATTATTTCATGATTTTTTGGTGATAATTAAATCTATATTATGTCGAAGAGTCCTCAACCTGAAACCTTTATAACTTTTGGCATAGTGACATTTTGAAAGTAAAATTAGTGTTTGACTTTTTTTTTTAATTCCATAAATGCCAGGGGAATTTTATCATGTTTCAACACTTGCTGAATATGTAATTCCCATAGTGCCCATTAGTGGCCATCTGTGTAAGGTAATACATGTTTGGGATGAAATTGATTATGGCTTAAACACCCCTGTGTTATGATCAGAAAAAGCACGCAAAGTTCACATCTTTTTTCTAATGGCCATTATGTAGCTAGAGATATTAATTTCCAGGGGCAAACAGCCTATCACTCAAGATCTTAATCTCACAATAAATGACACCGGGGCCAAAAGAAAGGAGGCTGCGGAGCCCTTCACCAAAATTAGTAAGCACTGTTCTCAAGGAGCTCTTAGGATAAAAGAAAAAGTAACAGGCTTGGGGACACAGTTTTTCTTTTGTAGGCTTCAGGGTAGACCCACTGCAATTTTGCTGAATATTCAGAACAGTTTCACTACCCTTTTGAGGAAACCCTGTTATTAGAGCCACCAACACACCCCAAGTTAGCCTGCTTGTAACTTTTCTCCACGTGCTCATTGCTGGTCCTACCTCTTTAGTCCTTTATGTTATTTTTGCCTGGTTTGAAAAATGTCTCCTTTTTACCTGTGCAAAGTCAGATGCTTTCCTTCCTTCAAACATGGCTTCAATGGGACCCATGCTGTTATTTTATTTTTATTAGACTTGTGCATGGTGATGTATGCCTGTACACTTCTTGAGCTCATTTCTTCCCTTAGAGCTACAAGATACACAAATATACTTGATATGTATTTCTAATGAATGTGTTCATATCTTGGCTCTCCCAGTATCTAGTTACCTCTGGGTTTTGTGAGACATTACAAGAAAATAATTTTTTAGTTTAGAAAATTTTAAGATTTCCTAAAATCTTGTATTACCTAACTGTCTCCATGATTATTAAAAAATCGTATCATGCTTTCTGTGGAATATTTGACATTTGAACACATATATTCTGGTCTTCCCTGGGATATGGGCCAGGATGATTTTGCTGCAGATGCCCTGAAAGTACCTGAAAGAATGGATAGAATCATTGTCTAAATGTTGAAATATAGCAATTGTGATGTTGGCATAATTGCTGCTGAACTGTTCTTCCTTTTTGTTCTTGAACTTCTTGATGATAATTATTCATCAGGTTATGATGGATTTCAAATCTGCTTCCCATTAAAGATAATAAAATAATACTATCTCCTTAAAGAAGAGAATTTGCCTTTCTGTCTTACATATTGTAAACTAAGAAGTCAGGCACCAAGAGTATCTAATAGCTACATAACTTACTTGGAATACATTGAAAAGAATATAGTCTAGTTTGCAACAATACTTGATAATATTTGGATTTTGGATCTTTTAAACTTTTTTTTGTCCTTCACTCGGCAAACGCTAAATGCTGACTGGCCGTGTTCTGGGGATACAGTACAAAGGCGAACAAGATACGTGTCTCCTCTTGAACAAAACTATGAGTCGTACATTTAAACAGTTAATCTGAATATGATGGATTAAGATGTGTAAAGATGAGCAAAGTTCTGTCAGGGCACCATAGAGGGGAAGACTCATTTCAGAAGACAGCTTCAAGGAAGCACAAACTTTTGAGACTGGCCTTAAGAATGAGCAGGGATTCTCCAGGCAAAGCAGTGGAGGACGCGTGTGTCTCTGTACACATACAGGCGCCCAGAAACCCATGCATGCCCATCTGTATTGAAGCAGTGTGGTAAAGACTGGTTAACACCCGTTCCCATCCCCCACTTCTGCCTTGCCGTCCCACTATCGAGGCTGGAAGAGCACAGGACGGATAGTGAAGCACGGCCATGTCAATATAAATAAACCAATATGGCCATATTTGGAATCTGCTAAGGACTTTCAGAAACACTTTTGCTTTCAAGTAAGAGATGGATAGAGTCACCATTACCCCCTCATTCTTGTCTCCAGTTGTGGCAGTGATAATTATATTTGCGGCAGACACTTTGAAACATTGAGAGAGTCTTGGAAGGTGAGTTAAGCTCTCAATCTAGTGTCTACAACTGCCTGTCCTGATACTATTTATGGAAGGAAAACCAAATCTTTATTTAAGCCATTATTAGGCTTTTTCTATTACTTCTAGCCAAACGCATTCGTAAGTATTCTACTCATAAGCTCGCTCTCACTCACTCATGTTTGTTTATATATATTTTAACCTTATTTCCCAGACCTACCAAGACTTAGGACTAATTTTAAACTTACACTTTGGTAAGTAGTAAACAGAACTTAATGTTAGAAGAAAGATAGAAAATGGAATGCTTTCTTTGTTGTCACCAATTTAGACATCATCCTTAGCACTTGATTTCCCCTTATATCTCTACTGTCCTTGTCTGATGTTTTAAAATAAAAATGAAGGCAAGAAGGAAGAAAAAGCTTGAAAAGAAAGAAAAACGTTGAGGTAGAGGGTCATCCTGGTGGTTAAGTTGCAGGGAAAATCCAAGAATCAGTTGATAGTGGCTTAGTCTGTCAGTTTGCATTCCTATGTATTTAGGACCAAGAACCATTGGTCCTAATGGTCCAATGGATCTAAATAGCTCTGTGGTGAGCCAGGTTTCCCTAACAACCACAAAGTTGTTCTCTTTGTGAGTGATTAGAATAACTTCCTGCAGAACATATTGATTCAGTTCTGTCTTGTATGAAAGATACCAACTAGTGAGCAAGCCAGCCATCACAGACTCTGGCCTTCCACTACACAAATGTGGAGTAATGTGAAGATCACCCAACCTGTTCTTTCTTACAGACACTGATGCAGTCACTTGGTTTATGTCTCTCTTCCTCGGCATTTCTAATTGTATGCTATGTGTACATTTTCTGACACTGCTTCAAATTATAATTTAACTGCTAAGCATTTATTTTTTCATGAGCATTTATTCTTACTCTTTTTCAAACAGGTCATCAAGATTGCTTCTTTGCTGTGTTGATCTTCCATAGTTTTTGTTGTTGTTTTCTAGTATCTGCCTGCTCCTCTTTAGTCCCTTTTGATTTCTCCCTTCTATATGGCTTTATGTTTTGTTTCTGTTTTTGTGAGAATCAGTTGCCTACCTTAGAGAGAGGTAGGGTGGTATGGGAATCTTCAGCTTCATGTCAAAATACTGGATTAAAGTCAGGGATCCTTAAGAGAAAACTCAATGGGATACTTGGAATTTACATCAACATCTACATATTACTATATAGTCTCTGATTGAAAAACGTATACATACTTTAGTTCTTAAGGAATCTTAAAAATTTTTGCCACTCATTTCCCCCAGAATCTTCAGCTACTTGGAGCGACAGCCATTGAGGATAAATTACAAGATCAAGTGCCTGAAACCATAGAAACTCTCATGAAAGCAGACATCAAGATCTGGATCCTTACAGGGGACAAACAAGAAACTGCCATCAACATTGGTAATTCATCTAATTTAAGCTTTAAATCGTGTTGCTTTTGAACAGTGTGACCTATTTTAGAAGATAAATTTGAGATATTTCAAGATTTGAAAGATTTGGTTTTGTAAGATTTCCCTATTTATAATTCTGTTGGGCTTTTCTGTTTATTTATGGCCCCAGTGCCCCTTTAAATTTGCAGTGGTTGTGTAGACCTGCAAACCTTAGCCCTTGCAACCACAAAATAACCCTCTCTCCCCTTTCTATCTCTGCCCACCCCCACCTTCCATCCATCGTTGACACGTGTAGATAACAGTTTTGCAGTTGTCTGTGAAAGTCTGGAGATGAGGGATGATGGCAGACTCGTGTATCGGCCCTTGTTTATGTGACCCAGGGTTATTTCTGAGATGGGAAGTAATGTTGCCAGCTTCCATGCATCCTGCAATTAAGTCATTTTTCACAGAGAGATTTTACTAGTCAGCTCACGCTGCTATAACAAAATACCACAGATTGGGTGGGTTAGCAAACAGGAATTTATTTCCTCGCATTTCTGGAAGCTGGAAAGTCCAAGATAGTCCACGGGTTTAGTTTCTCCCGAAGTGTCTCTTCCTGGCCTGCAGGTGGCTGCCTTCCTGCTGTGTCCCCAGCTGGCTCTCTCCTGGGGTACACACTCCTAGCGGCCCTTTCTCTTCTGAGAAGCACACCAGTCCTACTGGATCAGGAACCTACCCTTCTGACTTTATGTAACTCAAACTTCTGGAAGGCCCAATCTGCAAACGTTATGGGTGCAGGTTCCAACATGTGAAACTAGGGAGACAAATTCTGTGCATAACAGAGGTCTACTGAGAAGAAAGTTGGTATTTGGTGTGAGGCCCATACTACCTGTAATATGCAAGGAAGTATCACCCTTTTTTTTTTCTTCCAAATTTGGTAATAATAGGTTGCCTGAGCACTGTAATCCCTGACATAGATTCAACCTCTGGATATAAATCCTATGAATTACGTCCAAAACGCTCCCAAAATTGAAGAAACCACTCAAAGGTACTGACAGCATGAAATCGCACTTTTACAAAGTCAGTATCAAGTATCATTATTTAAGAATCATTTTACTAAGACTCCTTTTAGAAGTTTTAGTAATCACAGCATTCTGTAAACATAAAACTACAACAGATTTATAGCAAATTGCTGGTAGTAGAGGACAATTAATTTTTAAAAGATATTAGTATAAGTGTAAATCTGTAAGCCAAACAAATGGTTAATTTTGATTATTCAAAGTATCACTGGTGTTAGAGACAAACGGAAAAAAGATGTACAAGAATACTTCTGAGTTGGGAGACCTAAAAAACACAAATACGCTGACCAGAAAATATGATGACAGCTAACGGGAGACGATCTGGGGGCAGAGTGGTCTGTGAGGAAAAGAAATGATCCTGAGAATAGTTGGGGGTATGCAGCCGCTATGACTGCCTGTGAAGAGTATGGAGGTGGCTTCTGGTAGCATTTAGCTTTTAGAGTCTTGGGTCATAATCATTGGGGTCTTTCTCCTAGAGTAGAGTAGGTGAGAGCCATTCATTTCATTCATACAGCAAATGTGCAGGGCACAGGAGGATTCAGGTTTAAGTCAGTAGGTCAGGAAGAACTCGTCGAGATGAAGACCTTTGAGAAGTGATCTGAGAGAGGAGAGGGAGCTTGTCATTGGATGATTAGGGAGAGCCATCTTCTGTTCTAAAAGGAGCAGGAATGCAAAGGGGGAGAGCAGGAGAGCAGGTCAGCAGCATAACAGAGCCCAGGCTGGACAGGGCCTCCCAGATTGTTGTAAGGACTTTGCCTTTACTCCGCATGAGGTGGGAAGCCAGTGGATGGCTCTGAGCAGAGGAAAGACATGGACTGACTTGCCTGTGAAAATGATCAGTCTGGCCACTAGGCTGGCTGAGAATGAACTGGGAGGGAAGCCGCTGTGGAAGCAGGGAGCCCGGTGAAAAGGCTGTTATATTAATCCAGGTGAGGCAGGGTGGTTACTTGGACTTGGGTGGTAACAGTGAAAGTGGTGAGTAATGGTTGAAATATGTATATATTTTAAAGGTAGAGCCCGTAGGGTTGACTAATTGATTGAAAGTAAGGTAGGAGAAAAGAATGGACTCGAGCATAAGTCTAAGGAATTTTAGCTGTAGTGACTGAAAGATCGAATTGCCATTAACCAAAATTAGGAAGACCAAAGAGAAGCAGGTTTTCTGGGAGGAGGTCATGAATCCAGTTTGGAGATATGTTACGTTTGAGATGCCTGTTTTACACCTAAGTATCTGCTCTTACATAGGCACTGGATATGAGAGTCTGGAGTTCAGGAAAGAGTTCTACGTAGGAGACAGGAGTTCCAGAATGGTCGCTGTTTTGATGGTATTCAAAACTGTTGTATTGGGGCACCTGGGTGGCTTATTTGATTGAGCATCTGACTTTTGATTTCGGCTCAGGTGGTGATCTCAAAGTTCATGAGTTCAAGCCCCCATTGGGCTCTGCACTGACAGTGCAGAGCCTTCTTGGAATTCTCTGTCTCTGTCTCTCTGCCTCTCCCCTGGTTGCTCTCTCTCTCTCTCTCAAAATAAATAAACATTAAAAGAGATCACAAAAGGAGTAAGTTATATTATTTTAAATGTGATGGTAATATTTTAAACACTAGCCAGCCAGGTTGCTTGTTTTTCTCCAGCCAAGTTCAGCTGTACGTAGATGGGTTCCAAGTAGGCAGAGTCAGTTCGCCAGCAGGTGACTTTGCCCTGCTGCACGCACAGCAGTGAGGGCAGGCAGGACAGTAGAGGATGTGACGACAGTGCAGGGGCAGGGAGGCGGCGGTGGGATCCGCGGTCCACAGGTGAGCCGGACGACCCCCTGCACCCTTCTCCAGAAACACCCGGCTTCTCCACATGTCGGTCATCATGAAGGATATTGCATATAAATGTGTTACTTTTCAGGACATTGAGAGTCATTCTCAAGGCAGCCTTAACCTCCCAAATGTTAGCCTTGTGTCCCTCCTATAACAAGCAAGAGCATTTCTTTTTTAACTTCTGCAAACCTGGAAAACAACTGTCACTGATCCTAATACAATAGATAAAGCTTTAATTTTAGCTAATAAAATAGGTTAAAAGTAAATAAAATTTAATATTTTTACAGTATTAGCACTTTAACATCTTCACCACTGCTCTCTAGAGAAATGAACTATATCAGTTAATCTACTCTATGTTTGTACGTAGGACACTCCTGCAAACTTTTGAGGAAGAACATGGGAATGATTGTTATAAATGAAGGCTCCCTTGATGTAAGTAAAAGTAACTTTTTAAAAAAAGTTTTTTAATAACTTAATCATCTTATGTTTTATTTTATATTCAAATAGCTGTAGAAACATTTGATCATCCTTAGGTTAAAAGATATTTACTACTCTTGCTCTGTTGTAACATCCTGTGCACAGTTTTGAACCACACTGTTGTCAGTAGATCCCGGCTTTGTGTCCGTGACAGCTAAAAGAAGTTGCTAATGGTTTGCTTGATGGTGTGAGACAAAACTGCTTTGTAGAAGCGTTATGTCAGGAGGGTGGTGAGTGAGTGCAATCTGTTCATTGTCTACCGGGGAATTTTGTATGTTAAACATTAAATATCTGCTTTAGCTTCCAGTGTTAATGTGTATTTTGCTTCTCTTAAAAAAAAAAAAACATGTCTGTGAAACCTATTGGACAGCATGAAATCACCATTCCTAAAAGAAAAGTCATGTTGTTGTTTTTAATGTCCTAACTTCTGGGCTGAAATATAAATTCCTAGGATGTCCTTTTTTCATGCCTGTGATCACATGTGGTTATATTTGGGAAAGAGGGAAAGATTTGTTAGGGGTACCTTGTAAAATAAAAGTTAACCAAAAGATATATATATATATGCAGGTCAAATGACCTGTTAAGAATTTTAAGGTAAAAAGGTGCCAAACTTGAGGTGGAAGACAGAACAGGGGAGGTGACTATACAACTGCTTGAAATAGACATCCTGACGCAAAGGGCAGAGGAAACCTGCTATTCAGGACATGGGTAGAGCCGAGAGGACGAGTGAGTGGAAAGGATGGTGAAGAGGCAGATGCTAATAGAAGTCAGGAGGCGAACAGAGATTCCAAGTCGGAAGTATTTGACTTCCGGTTTTTAGGTCAGAATGTGGTCTCTCCATTATGTGTCCTCCAAGCCATCCTTGGGATCCTTTCCCCTTTCTGGTGAAACCTTTGAGAAACTTGTAGCCTAAAGAATAATACATGATTTTGAAACCATGAAAATTATTCACATCTCTGTTAATAAGTTTTGTTTTTAATGTCCTAACTTCTGGGCTGAAATATAAATTCCTAGGATGTCCTTTTTTCATGCCTGTGATCACATGCGGTTATATTTGGGAAAGAGGGAGAGATTTGTTCACACACATTGTGTGAACCGCACTTTAATCCTAAAAACACAACTAAAAACAAAAAATCTAAAACAAACAAACAAACAAAAAAAACCCTCGCCTGTGGTTGGAAGACTGTCCTTTTTATTTATTAATTCTGCAGGCCTCTGGCTCAGAGGACACCCCAGTGGGCAAGTACTCCATGGACTCTACTGCATAGAGCTCACAGTTGCCTCTGTTCCCCACCCCTCATATTATTAATTTTGGGTTTATTCAAGTTACAATATTGTGAAAAACTAGAACTCAGATAGCCCTACCCTTCAAAAGCTTACAGATATTAAGGGAAGTAAAATGCATGCAAGTCAAGTCACAGTACAAAACAGATGCGTAGGTCAGGTGGATATCTTGCCTGACACAACTATGAGACTGGGAGAAGAATTTACAAAGTGACAGTGAGTTAGATGGAGGTGAGTGGCTGAATAATGGGGAATCCTTGAAGCAGAAGGTGAATACAAGTAAGTTCAAGGTATATTTGGGGGCATAAAAGAGAAACACTGAACTGAAACACGAGGTTATAATCTTCTGAAGTATTTTGTTTGAATAAATGTAGACACATAAGGTAAAATCCAGGTTGCAGAAAGGGACAAATACAAGCATTACAAAGTGAATCTCCCATCCTTACACCCACGCTACTCAGTGAATCTCCCCCGGAACAGCCACTAGTTCCAGCTTCCGAGTGTTCACAGAGGTACTCTGCCCTGTCCGGGGATATTTGTGTATATCTAGGTGCACGTACTTTGTTATCGAACACAAATGACAGCCTGCTATCCACACTGCTTTATACTTCGCTTTTCTCACTTAATAGGATCTTAGCAGTGGTTCTCTGATAGTGTATGTGAAGCTGCCTAATTCTTTTTTTAATGGTGACACAGAATTCAGAACAAAACTGTAAAGAATGACAGTGGGGAGTTAAAACTGGAAAGATAGTCTCAGGTCAGCTGTGGAAAGCTGGGCCAGGTTTGAGAATTTGCCTCCACAGGCAGGGGAAGCAACTTCCTCAGCCCCGTGAGTGAGGTGTGATGCATAGAGGCAGCCATCCACAGACACGTGTGGAAGGCTGGGGAGGCACGGGGTGCGGGCAGCAGACCAGGATAAGAGTTCGGTAAGAGGGCATGGGGGCGCCATTGCCATCCATGTTGTGGGAGAGAAATTCAGGGAGACTTCTCCCCCGTGGTGCCTGGAGAAAGGAGGAGCCATGGAGAGTGGTTCCAGCACTGGCCACAGTTGTCCACATTACAGAAGCCTCCATGGAAGCATTCTCCTAGTCCCTGTGGACGCGTGGGCCTTTGTCAGCAGCATGGGTCACCGGTAGTAGATGGTTTTCCTGACACTTGAAAGAAGTCCAAGTTAAGACCTGTGACTTTGAAGCAAAAGCATAGCAAGCCATGCTTGACCTGTCACATGATCCGGTTTGGACGTAAGCTTTCACCTAACGTAGCGTATGATAGCAACGCTTCTTGTTTTCATCTCTTTCATAATTTTCCTCCAACTTGGATGAGCACATTCTTCATGTGTTGCGGGTATTGAGTGATACAACTGGTGATCTCTCGAGAACAAAAACGAAAAGGGAAATACTGAACATACTCAGTGTGCTGCCTCATGTATTGTTAAGCCAATGGCATTTATTTGCATTGTGTTTTCAGACTGGTAACTCGTAAGACATACAGGGGTACCTGCACGCCCTATTTCTCCTGGACCAAACATAGGACTCAACAGGGAATACTGTTTCAGGAAAGCAGGTGCATGTCTGTGTGTTTTGGTTTGCCATTCACTCTCAATGCCCAGCAGACTGCCTACCCCATAATAAATACTCCATAAGTACTTGAGAATAAAGTCACAGAGTAATTTTAAATTTAAAAAATTTTTAAAAAGTATATCAGCTTTAAATTTGGCAATAATCAATCTTATCTGGCATGTTTAACATAAAGTAGTTAGAAAGGCTCTTAGCAATTCAAGTGGCTGTGTGGTGTGGAAGGTCAAGGCAAACCCTGGCTGACTGATTAGCACTCACTTCTCCAGCTCTGGACTGCCATGCCTTCCCTCCCTGCTGTCTGGGGCAGGCCTTTCTCCCAGGGAGTTAAGTGGTGACTTTACAAATCCGGCTGTTTAGGGTCAGACCCTCTCTAGTGTGCTCATTCGCTTCTCAGCAGGAAAGGACACATCACTTTACACAGCCCCTTCAGGTCTTGTGTCATCAACCCACAGTTGAGATTTCAAGCAAATCATTAGACATGCTAGAATGCCTGCAGATAAATCATTATTTATTTTTCGTCGTCATGGAAAAGCAAAGCATCCTTCATGTGCACATGGTACTGATTGAGGATAAAGTACGGGATTGACATTCCATCGGCACAAACAAATAATTAACATTTAAATAGTAAACTTAGTCAGAACGTAATGTCTCAGGAAATAAGGTACAGTAAATAGATCGTGGGTATATGTTTCATCAAGTGACAGTCTTAATGAACATACTCAACTTACCCCTTGGCATGGTACAGTTCTGTCCTATTCTGAATGTGGGACCCTGGGCAAATTGAAATAAGGTAACTTCTCTGAGCCAATTTTGCTGCCCGTAAAGCAAAGATAATGTTACTCTTGGCACAGGACAGGTATGGTTAGTACAGGGCATGGCACGTAGAAGAAAGAGATATTATAAAATTTTGTAGAAAAATAGTATTTCAGTAGCCTACAAGTAGTTTTGCATAATGACCATTTTTATTATGAAAGAGAGATACATTATTCCTCCATCTTCTAATTTTTTTTCTAAGCAGGATATAAATGTGGATCTTCTTTTGCAGAAGTAACATGTATTGCTATGGATTGTGCAAATTTTATACCAAGATATTTCTAATACTGTTCACATTTTGAAGTTGAATCTTTTTTTTAGTTCAACTTGTGTAAGTAAAATTTTATATTTGAGGCTCTTGAGTTTCCAAATAGAAAAACCTTTTTCCTGGCAATCATAGTAAAGGAATTTCTTGTCTTCCCATAATCTAGAGCATGTCCAAAAAAAAGTTATTTGGATTTCTAATTTTCTGATTTTGAGTTTATGTAGTTATCCGTCTCGAAATATTAATGGCCGTTCAGCATTTTTTAAGACCTTTAGGTAAACGTATAAACACAGTTTGAAAATACAGAAGGAAAGTCTTGCTCCACGGATCTGATACAGAAATCTGATGGGCTTTCCTGCCTCTGCCCATTCCTGGCCTCCTTCCTGGCCTCCTTCCTAGCCTCCTTCCTAGCCAGGGCAGCCGGGGTTTGCACTCCGTTACCTACCAGGCTACCGTCTGATATTGAGTGTCAGCAAAGGAGTTTGTTAAAAACCTTAATCATGTTTTTTCTCTTAGTTTAGAAAGTAAGACTTTCATAGGTCCGCACCATTAAGAATCCTCTAAAGTTGATCAAAATCTATTAGATATTTGTAGATCATTTAGGTAATTTGCATAACTTCTTATTATGCTGCTTTGAACCACTTTAGTAGGAGTTCTGACTGTGTTCGTGGTATGAGACGCATTTCCTTAAAGGTCTGCAAAGGCAGGAATTTCAAATTCCCAGCGTGAAGCATATATTGTACTTGTTCCGTAATTCCTTAGCACTGCCCGGGAAGTATCCCACAGACTTCTCAGGAGCCCCTTCCACTTAATCACCTTGCTCAAAGGGATTCTTCTAGCATCACTTTTATATCTTTAGTTTGTCATGATATGTTCAAAGTCTGTCTGCTAAAACTGGAAATGTCTAAAAATGTGAGCTAAGAACTAGGAATCTCAATCGGTCTTTAGCTCCCAGTGTCTAATTAAGGCCTTTCAAAATGTACAAAAAGCTCTCTCCATTCAGATTCCACTATCCTCATCTGTCAAGTCTAGGGTGAATGGGAGGGACCATAATCTCTTAAGCCATTAACTCTGTAGGTGCCCGAACAGTGTTTCTGAGTCTCATGTAATATACCCTCGATCTTGGTCTCTCCTCCTTATAGCTTTTCTTTTATGTGGACAGTTGCTGGATGTGTCCTGGGAGGTAGGGTGAGATCCTAAATCCATTCTTACTGTTTTTCCTTCTCCTTCCTACTGTCTCGTAGACAGAAGAAACAAAAAAGGGCAGAGGAAATAGTTATTTGCAATATATTTATTGAATCAACAGGAATGATGGTTAAATATATATGTAGAGAGCTTGGAGAAATAAATTTCCTGCACTCAAAGTCAAAGGCCTCCAGTGTTTACCAGTTTAACTGCAGAGAAGCCCTGCCTACCTCTTTTTGAGATCACCCGGGCAGCTTTCCCGGGTAGTTTCTGCTGTGTAGACATTTACATTCAACCTGATGAGGAGTCAGCACCAAATATATGGGAAGCAGTGAATGGATTCCAAAGGAAAATGCAGCTTTCTGACTTTCTGTGTAAAGAGAACCCTACTACCCCTGCAGGGTTCTATGTACTGCTGTTCTAGTCCTAAGAAAGACACCAGCTTATGTTTATGAAGGGCTTGTTTTTTGTACTGGGCACCGGAATAAGGGCTTTATAGGAACAGTCACTCTTGCACCTGACAGCGTTAGTAGTATTAATCCATCCTTTTCTCTTCAAGTTTAACTTAACCTCCAATGCTAATCAGCATTTGAGGATGGATCGAAGTCCTTGGATTCCGGGGTCTCAACAAATAGATTTTTCTGGTCCTCAGCTGCCAGCTACTCTTTTAAAAAAAAATCATAATAATATCCATCTGTGGAGTGTATTGTGCCGATTAAACAGAACAGGACCTTTTAAGTACTTGTAAACAACAACCAAGATTTAGTAAGCACTTTAAAAACATGGGCCATTATCAGAACCACCATTATTATTATTTCTTTTAGCATGATTATTCTCAGGGGGTATCCTAGTGCCAGCTGCTGTAAGAGGTGATTTGATTTGATTTGATTTGATTTTAAAATACTTATTTTTGAGAGAGAGCGCAGGGGACGGGTGGAGAAGGAGAGAACGAATCCCAAGCAGGCTCCGTGTTATCTGCTCTGAGCCTCACTTGGGGCCTGATCTCACCAACCATGAGACATGACCTGAGCCAAAATCAAGAGTCAGACGTTGAACCGACTGAGCCACCCAGGCACCCCCACCACCAGGCCCCATAAGAGGTGATTTTATACAGCCGTCCTTCTCACTACTTAAACCTCGCTACTTCATTTGAACATATGGCCCCACACCAGCCCAGGTTTATGATTATGGATACCAGTGTTTTTCCTCACTGATATATTGTATAGAAAATGAATTGTTAACCACATTTGGTATTAACAAGCCTAAGAATATATATTTTTCAACACCATGGTAAAATAAAGCCCTTTCTGGGACTGCTCTTTTTTTTTTTTTCCCTAGCTGAATTTGGTTTTCTAACACCATGTAAGCTTCAAATATAACTTACAGAGCATTCCTGACATAAATGGTGAGGTTGTCATCTGTATCCCTTTAAGCTCGACTTATATGTATTATGCAGACAAACCTCACTGTTTGGGGAGCCAGCCACTGTTGAATGGCCTCTGAAAGAAATCCAGAATAAGCAAGCTATTGACTTGAGTCCAGAAAAGGAGGGGGGACAAAAGAGAATTGGGGCTACTTCAGGTTTTGTCTTGATATGTCCCCCGAGTCCAATACCATACATTTTGTATTGCTTTGAAAAATAGTTTAGGCAGCTTTAAACCACACTGAATTTCCCCCCACTGCCAGCCTGGCAGCTTTTTGGGGAATTTTCTTTTACCATTAGCAAAACTGTTTCAGCTTTGGGGCCTGAAAATTTTAAGATCTTAGTTTAACTTTCAAGGTGTTAAAATATATCCCTATCAGAAGCAAAGTTATGTTTTTATAATGTCCCATTTCAGGATGAGTGTTCAAATAGTGTCTGACACATGGCTCACTCCAAGTAGCCCTCAGTGAAGAAAGCCAACTTTGTTACTTTTGAAAGAAATGAGTTAGTAAAAAACGTAAACATTTAAAAAAATGAAAATAGCATATGAACCAATAATATGTCCTCTTTTCCTCTGATTGAAGACCCTGCCTGCCACAAACCAATGTGTGTGGTTGAAAAGTTCCATCAAACACATTGTTTGGTCTCATAAAAATTAAATGTGTCCCCTTTCCGTAAACAAAACTCCGTGATCTTGGCTGGTGTGCAGAACCCTCAGTGAAGTTGTTCACAAGTTCATAGTATTTCTGTCTTGAGAAATTATTCCTACCCGCAGGCCTGAATATGCTTTGTCTTCCCCTACCCTTCTCTCTCGTTTTTCTTTTGGCTGAACATCTGAACTCCTCCATGAGTTCCCTGAGTCCTAGAGTTACAGATAAATGCTTTCTAGCCAGTCTGTCGCTGCCACTCTCCCCACAGCTGACTGACATTTTTGAGGACAGCAGGCCATGCCTTGTGACCTTTTTTTGCATCTCTACCACCCATTTCTTTTGATGAGTCAGCACAACTGTGAAATTGACAGTTTAGAGGAAACCTACTATGTGCCAGATGTATCTGCCTACATTAGTCTCTGCTCCTAGGTGCTGGTGGTGTTCATCTCACTTACAGATGGAGTTCACACAGATAGCAAGTGCAGAATCCTGTACTTCAACCAGATTGCTCCAAGTCCAAAAGTATTCTTTTTCTTTTTTTTTAATTTTTAATGTTTTTCTTTATTTTTGAGAGAGAGAGATCATGAACAAGGGAGGGGTAGAGAGAGACAGAGACCCAAAATCCGAAGCAGGCTCCAGGCTCTGAGCTGTCAGCACAGAGCCTGACACAGGGATCAAACTCATGAACCATGAGATCATGACCTGAGCCAAAGTAGGATGCTTAACCGAGCCACCTAGGTACCCCTTTTCCTTTTGTTTTTATTATTTTTAACGTTTTATTTATTTTTGAGAGACCAAGAGACAGAGCACAAGCAGGGGAGGGGCAGAGAGAGAGGGAGACACAGAATCCGAAGCAGGCTCCGGGTTCTGAGGCATCAGCACAGAGTCCAACATGGGAATGTGGGAGTCAAACTCATAAGCCGTGAGATCATGACCTGAGCTGAAGTCAGCTGCCTAACCAACTGAGCCACCCAGGCGCCCCACCTTTTGATTTTAAATAACCATACCTTCTCCAGCAGCAGCGGAGACTCAGTCACAGAAGGAAGCATTCTGGTCGCATCCCCCACATTTTCTACTTTGTTCGTCCCTCCTTTCCCTCTCACCGCTAGGACTACAAAGCAGCCGAAAGAAAGACAGATGCCCTTCTGGAAATCTGTGGCATTTGGGCATCTTGTATTTATGGAACTCGGGGAAGAATTTACGTTTCATTTTACTCACACAACAATGGTATGTAGAGTTTATTGAATGTACCTATGAAATAGAAACAGTATGCATTTGGGATTTGCACTGAGAAAATACAGTAGATAATGGTTCTTCTGCATTCCTACATTAATTAATTCAAATCATTAAGAAAATGGACCCAACATTAACTTTCTTTGTGGTTCTTTCTTTGTGGGGGTAACAATTTTTCATAGGCCCCCGGTTGTTAACTTTCTCCAAACCGTTGATTTGGTAATTTGCTTATTTTCAAAAAACCGGCTGTATGTTCTGAGCAGCCTCTTCCTGGCTGAGTTGAAGGCAATATGAGAGACTGGATGTCTGCCGACCCAGCTACTCTAGAATTCTTCCTTCTGTGTTTAAGTCACTGCCGCCACCAGAGCATATTTAATACCAAGCTCGAAATAAGTGTTTAGGAGGCTTTCAGTGGTGGTTTAAAATAATTACCCTGAGAACTTGGGTAAAAGCCTTTATCCACAAAACTATTTAAATTATGTAATTATATCCCCTCCTTCACTCTTCCTTCCTTTCTCTGGATTTGTTTCTCTTTGCTGCGTGCCCCTACCCCAACACTGAAATGAAGCCTCAGACCCAGATTCGACACTTCTCTGCTTCCCTCTCTCTCTCTCTCTCTCTCTCTCTCTCTCTCTCTCTCTCTCTCTCTCTCTCTCTCTCTCTCTCTCTCTCTCTTTCTCTCTCTCTCTCTTTCTCTCTCTCTCTCTAGTGTACCCCAAGTGAGACTCGATGTCTCATAAGGAGTTATTTGCCTGATGGAACCGATCATAATCCCACATCCCAAACCTCTGCCCAGGGGCCAAGAGCAATTTATCTAGCGCCACAATCTCCTCTTCTTACCTTTCATTTTGTGGCCCCTGACCTTTCTGATGGCACAACCCTGCTAGGAGATCAGACGGTTTCCTCAGTTACAGTGTTTTACATGTACTCCCACCATGGAAAACCCGTATCTGTGTATCAGCAAAGCATGGGAATTTTTGTGTGTCTCTTTCCCCTTTTCATTATACTGAGCAATATGTATTGATTAAATGCATTCCCTTGGCTGCCTTCCACTAAGCGGTTTTGGAGGACCTCTTTGACCATATGTTTTTAATGATTTCACCTTCTGTCTGCCCTTATCCACTTTGGAAAAATTACTCTACATTAGTTTGGTTCTATACGAATATGTTTTTTAAGGTTAGGTTCTTCTGTAGTCTGGGAGTTTTAAAAATACCAAAGCTTTTTGGTCTAAAACTATGTCCAAGAAAGCTGGTGATCCTCCTGGAATAAATACTAAATGGACCAATTATGTATAAATGTAGTTTCTCTCCACTCTCAGGCATACATTTTTTTACAACTTACTGCTGCCTGCAGTAGCCAGGAATAGTGGATAGATGTGTTATACAGGCGTATATGGAAGGTCCAGTGTTCCACTGAATCAATAACACATTGTCGAAAAATAAGTAACACCCAGTGGTTTATCCATGTTGCTATTATGGGAGTCATAACTCACTCTTTAAGAACTTGCTAACATTGTCCATACTTGATATGGTCATAATGTATTATTAAGAATGTTCTTGGAATGTTCTGTTAATTTGTAATTTGAGGGTGTGAACATTTGGAAAGTGTAAAAGTAGAGAAAGAATGAAATGTTATTTGACCATAAATTTGTAAATACCTCATGGCTTAAATGATGATGAGGTGGGGCCACAAACCACAAAAACAGCTAATAAAGTATGTGTTAGTTTAAGATTCTTATATATATATATCCTCTTATTTGACATTTTAAATTAACTTATAATAAGTTTTAAAAGGTAGACCTTTAGCAAGTTAAAGTAAGGTTTTTTTCACCCCCCAGGAAATATTTATTTTTCTGCTATTATAAAACAATTTATATCTACAAAGTTATGGTGTTATATCTTAAGAACATGCCAGGAACTCAAGGCCTCTTTGGGTTTTTATTTCCTTCTTTTTAAAAAAATAACATATTTACTTATTTATTTGGGGGTGTGAGCGGGGGAGGAGTAGGAGAAAGAATCCCAAGCAGGTTCCACACTGTCAATGAAGAGCCCAGTGTGGGGCTCAATCTTACAAACCATGAGATCATGATGGGAGCCAAAATCAAGAGTTCGCTTAACCAACTGAGCCACCCAGGTGCCCCTGCCCATGCATTTTCTTTATCATTAGTTATTTTAAACCAAGTATTTATGAAACATATTTGCATGTTTAAGCTATTGCATGTAACGTTACATATGTATAATTTTACATTCTTTATGGGAGCTTAAAGTCTAACATATATATTGATGTGGGCATCTATACGAAACACACACACACACAGAAAAATGCCAAGTCAGTTTATAACTTTCAAGTTATTTTCCGCTCAAGAGTTGTATCAGGTTGGAGACAAACTAAGAAAGAAAGGAAAACAATCTAGTTTAGTTATATAAATAGTTGTCTTCCTACCAAATACCAAGAGCTGTATGCTGAATGAGAAGAAATAATGCTAACTTTTCTAGTGTTGAGGGGAAAACTGATTTCTGATACTTTTTATGTAGTAGAAGTAGCTGATAGAATTGAGTGTTAGGTAGATTGAAATAAATTGCCAGTGCAAAATTTCAAAAGGAAACTTAAAATTCTCCTCATAATACCACTTGGATTGTACTAATGTACAGTATTTGACCTTTGAGGCTCTTTCTTTATCAGGTGCCTCTGTTAAACCTAATGTCAGAAGAAAGCAAAGAATAGTCTTTCTTGGATGTCCGCTCTGAGCCAAGCACTGGGCAGGGTGCTTGACTCACAAGTAAAGGAGTTATTTTGTCCCTACCATAACCCTACAAAACAAGCATTAACCCAATCTCATGAATGAGAAAAGTTTGATTCCAATAAGTAAAATAACCTACCTGAAAAAAGATATCCATAAATGGCAGAACAGTGCCATTCTGATACCATATTACTGTCTTCTAGCTTCTGGAACATTCGTTCTTTACAATGTGGCTTCGTGATCTTGCTTTAGATGTGATCAGTGCCCAGAAGTATCATGTGAACCCTCATGGCCACCCTTGACTTTCTAACGAAGAGAGTCCCACTTTTTTATAGCTGCCATTTACATATTACACACTGATGCCTGCTTTCTGTGCATCAGCTGGTGACTTCGCACATCAGCTGAGAAGTTAACGGTGGCTCGGCCTCCAGCAAATGATCTTGTTTTAGCAGAGTCCCCATCTTTGTTCAGCAAGATTCCTGCAGGTGTTTTCCTGTAGCATTGGGTTGCATTTTGCCCTTTTTATGGGAAGTAAGTGAAATCAGAAACCTGTGGTGCTTCCACTAAAGCAAGAAGTCCAAGCTTCATAAACCTCAGTCCATCTGACAAGGGTGAGAATTGTGTGTCTCCCAAATGTGATTCATCATTAGCCCCAATCATATGCTTATTTCATTTAACCGGTGATGAACTCATGAAGGTAAAGAATAAATCCAAGAACAATGAAATGCATTGTTAAATACTGTGTCTGAAAATCAATATGCAATTCAGAATTTTGATATATTATTTTTTCCTTTCTGGGAATAGAATTCTCCTTAAAATGTAAGTTCATCATTTGACCTGCACAGACTTCAACAGATTCCCAGAAAGAAATATAAATGCCAAGTGCTTGTTTGTATTCACGCCCAACCACATATACTTTGTGATAAATAAATATACCTCTTCCCTGTAGCTTTTGCCATTAGGGCTTAGCCTTCCTGATGATACCCTCCAGGACATAGGTATGTGATCAAACATCACTTACTGTCCCTGTAAGTAACCGTGGCCCTGAGCATATTGGAATATTTATCTGTAATCTCTAGCTCATCTCTGCTAGTGAGACTTGGCTAACTAGTCTTCTAGCTGAAGGCTAAATGCTCTTCTTTTCCTTTCCTCAGGGATATTTCCACATTCTCTATGAGGGTGTTCCTTGGATATGTTCCTAAGTAAGACTATCTGTATATAAACCTCTGAAGAAAATCAGAGGGGGGAAGAAAAAAAAAAAACAAAGGCTAGACACTGAAAAGGGCCATTTTTATGCAGGTGCTTTCTACAATATTACATTTTAGGCTATCAAAAACATAGTTCTTAGGTGGCCTAACATGTTCTTTGCACATCTGGCCTCTGGTTCTTTAGACTATTCCAAGCAGAGTTTTTGCCAAAATGGAAGTGACATCTTGCATGCTATGATACTTTCCAAACAAATCAGGGCTTGCCACTTAATTCACTATAAAATTGTGTCAGATTTCATTGTGTAGGCTCCCCTGTGTGGTTTTTATCAAGGGTTTCCTTGGTAAAGGTCATGTAAAAACACTGAAAAAGATTGCCATAAAGCTACAAGTCTCTGATTTCTTAAAGTTTGTTTTATTTTATTTTATTGTAGGGTGTTATCCGAACATGTTACCTATTTTGCCAGGCTATCCCTTCAGGATTGAAATAGAACTCCATGAAAGCCTTCAGGTCAGAGTTATCTTTATGAGGAATTCTACTGGCCTAATTATCTGCCAAGCATCTTCTTTCTTTTTCTTTTTGAAGCATATTTCTTAGAAAGCAAATAAATATTGTTTTCTTGGCCCACTGTTGTATAACCTGGCTTGATCACAAAATAGCTAGTCTAGGTGTTTATTACTTTTATTAGATGATTTATATTCTATGAGACAGAAAGAGATGTTAGATCATCAGTACCACCTTGTTCTCCATTTCCTCTATAACATGATAAGCACTTCAGGGCGCTTGGGTGGATTTGTCAGTTAAGCATCTGACTTCAGCTCAGGTCATGATCTCACAGTTTGTAAGTTCTAGCCCCACGTCAGTCTCTGTGCTGACAGCTCAGAGCCCAGAGACTGCTTCAGATTCTGTGTCTCCCTCTCTCTCCACCCCTCCTGCACTCACATTCTGTCTGTCTCTCTCTCCTTCAAAAATAAATAAACATTAAAAAAAAAAAAAAAGACTATCCAAGGGGTGCTCAGTAGAGCATGCAGCTCTTGATCTCAGTATTATAACTTCAAGCCTGATACTGGGTATAAAGATTACTAAAAAGTAAAATCTTTAAAAAAAAAAAAAAAAAAGAAGAAGAAGAAGAAGGAGGAAGAAGAATATCCAGGATACACAGGAGTTTTATACTCAGCAAAAGCAATCCCCAAAATAGTCACACAGGAACCATTGTAACTTCCCAGAAGGTATTCTGCAATTGTTAATAATCTGGTTGCTCTTTTATTGCAAAGCTTTTATTTCATGTCTTCATCAGGGGCCTCAGTCCCAAAGGGAAAAAGAGATATAAACAGATAAATGACTATCCATCATGCTACATTGTACACATATAAACAAGTATGTGGAGAATCCAAAAGATAGCAGGACCCCTGTCACCTGGAGGACTTGGGAGAAATCAAGGTGTGTTTGTTTATTTGTTCATGGTTCTTAGTATGAACACACATCGTACAGGGGGAAAAAACAGTGACAATGGGGAGAATGAAGATGCAAGAGAGACGGGAGCAGGGAACAGAGGTGAGAAAAATTCAGTTCTTCCCCTGCCTCAAAAATTAGGGAGGAAAAAGTAAAGGGAAGTTTTGAGGTTGAGGAAGGAAAGTTGAGGGAATAAATGTTCTGGTATAAATGGTATAAATGTTCTCAGTCAAGCCGGTAGATGTTGGCTGACGTGAGGAGGGCTGAATTTGGAATCTTGGAGAGGAGAAAGGGTCTAGAGTAGCCTGTGGGAAAATGGAGTCCAGCGGGCATGGACGAAAGCGCAGATGAGTGGTAATGAGCATCATGCAAGAGGAGAGAGCTGGAATAGAGCCTGTCCTCGCAGTGAGGTGTTCTTTCCCTTCTGTGTTGTCAAGACAAAGAACTGAAGAGAGCATTGGTTGTGGCCTAAACTGTGAATTGGTGAAGCAGGAAGGCATGGCAGGAGGTCCAGGGGCTAAGAGCTTCTAATGAGTGCTTGGCCGTGCAGGGCTGAGGGGAGAGGGAGCCGAGCTGAATGACTGACTGGAATGTCCACATGGGATGCAGGTTAGGGAAGGCACACAGATCCCACTTCTCCTCCCTCACCTGTACAGCTGCCAGATAAGGTATCTGGGCCCCTGCCTTGTCCCTTGCCTGTGTCCCCAAATTGCCTTTACATCACACCTGCCCTGGGGATGACAACACACGCTCCTTTTCTTTCACCCCAAGTAAGACTCTGTAGAATAAGGAGATATTACAGAGCTTTCATTTTGTTCTGCTTACGGTCCTTTATCCTTTTTCTGACTTAGCTTCTCATTTATATATTTTCACTTTCACATGTCACTAAGTTTAAATGTTTAAACATTTCCCCCTCCAGTAGCCAAAAAGAAAACAAAGCAACAGCTAATATAGTAATAAATTTATTTCTAGCTGCAGGAGATAAGCTTCAGTGCAATGTGGCCATAAAGTATGGCTCCAAGGCTTAGGGGAGAAGCAATAAACTTTCATAAATAAAATAATTTTAAAATACTCCTGGCAGTATAAATAAGAGTAAAATATAACTTGTAACAGCCAACACCAGAGCTCCTTACAAAAGAAAGCCATAAACTAAAATAAAGAAATGTTTGCAGCTTTTTGTTTCGCCCCGCACACTTGGTGGGCCGCCTGGAGAACTCACAGTGGCAAGTTTTGGACTCCTCTTCTGAAATGTTGACCCTGTTACCTGTCCTGACACCTTTTGATTTGCTGAAGATCTGTGATAATCACCAAGGAAACCCAGGGGTACTGATGCCTCAAGTAAGAGAGTTCTCAACACATTTCAAGGTGTCTGAGCACACTTTCCAAAAGGAGAGAGAGGAGGAGGAGCACCGGATCGCATCCCAAGGGGTCAGTTAATGTGGCAGATTGCTCGGCTCCGGGCTCACTTGACTTTCAGCCTTGCTCTGCCCCTGATCCTTAAAGAAACGTGACGTTCTCCTGGGCTCAGCTTTCATTTGGGTTTTCCGCCTAGGAGTCACATCCGCAAATGCATAAAAAAATACAATGGCATTTTAGTGAGCAATGCCTTGGTTTGGAAGACTATTGCTGGGTTGTTTGTTTATAAAGCATTAAGGATCAAGACAAGATCCGCCCCACTCTCACTTGCTCACTCAGTCTCAAATCAGAAGTGATAACAGGCGATTGAAGAGCTGCCACTAGAATGAAATCAGAATTTATCAGTGCTTTCATTCGATACATTGGCAATTCCCAAGCATTTGTAATCATGGGCAATGTGTCTGCTGCTGAGAAATGGTTAAACATGCTCTCTCCCTTCAAGAGACCTTGAAGAGAATGGGAGACCTTGCTGGCCTACAGCGGGTTCCACTTAAGTCACATGGACTGAGTCCGGGAGGGCTTGATAGATAAACTTGGTTTAGAAGGTGATAGACTAAACCTCTAGAGGGAAGGACATTCCAAAGACGGCATGAAGAGGTCAAGACTGTGAAGGGAAATATGAATGAAAATTCGTTGGGCCTAGATTGCAGAGTCTTAAATGCTGATTTTAAGAGTTTGGACTTTATCATGTAAACAATAGGAAGGCATAGAAAAATTTCAGAGCAAGAAGAGATGTGGTTTGTGTTTTACATTTGTTTTATAAAGAGAAATCTCTGTTGGCGGTAAAGACTGAGATGAAAGACAGATGATGAGGGCTCTAGGGAAACAACAGAGGAAATGGTGTGGGCATTCCATTTATAATTTGCTGTGCCTGGTGCTGTCTCAAAATGGGGTGGGGGTTTTTTTCTGGATTATATGCAGAAAGACAAGCTAGCACAGAACTTTTTAAATTCTGAGTTTGATTTCACCCGTTAGTAGCCACGTGTTCATGGGCAAGGAACTTAAATTCTGTGTCCTGTGTCTCATCTGCAGAATGGGGGTAACAATGACATCTCCTACATAGGGTTGTAACAAGTATTTAACTGAAATGTGTGTGTGTGTGTGTGTGTGTGTGTGTGTGTGTGTCGCCCTTAGAACCTTGTATGTGCTATGTGCTAAGTATTTGTATCTTTATCAGTTCATTCATTTGCTTGTCTGTTCCTTTAATCTTTGTTCATTTGTTTTTAAGACAGTCTAGAATAATCTATAAATTGGCATTAGCAAATTTTGTTTACAGAATTTTTCTGACATTTTCACCTTCTTTTCTCAAGTGCTCTTGGACCAAAGATTTTTAGCAAGGAATAGGAGCATAAGGCTTATAAATTCAAACAGCTACTTGCCCTGGATATGAAGTGTAAACAAAAGTTTTGTAAGGAGCGCTGCTATATGGTGGTCCTTAGTGTCGCTGCGGGTCACAGGGCACAGGGGAGGCATTAAGTGAAGTTCTAGTGTTAGGAAATTTGGGCAGGCTTACTTTATGGTACAATGTGGTTACATTATTCTGACAAACAGATTTTGAAATTCCAGAGCACAGTGTGAACCCCATTTGAATACGAATGCAGTAACACCTTCAAAAATCTCCAATGAACATTTTCATTCCCTATGCCTTTGCTTCCCTGATCACGAGTGCAACTGAAAGCACCGTACCACATTGTTAAATTGGAGCAGTAATTATATGTCCCATGAATACAATAAAAATTATAAGTATTTTTATTACAGGTAGATTTTATTTTATAAACATATATATATTTGTATTTATTATATAAATAACTGCAGGTTCAGATACTAGCATTTCAAACAACCCCAGTAGGAGAGGACTAGCTACTTATATTCCCTTGTGTGGAGTGTGTTCTGTTTCTTCTCAGTGTTCAGGCTCTTGTGAAACAGAAAGCCGGCCCCATTAGGCTATAGGAAGAGTCTACAGGATTTGGGGGTGAGGAGGCACCAAATATCTTGAAACTTTTTGCCTTTGAAGACTTCTGCTGTGAAAGCAGTTCTTGACAAAGGAAGATAATACGATCCCTTGTATCGTTGATGTGAACAAAGCTTTCCTGGATACTAAAGGTTTTTATTGTGCCTGAAAGTGAATTTTTTTATTGTTGGAAGGGGTTCTTTTACTTGATCCATCAAGATCACCAAATTACATGTCCCGATCCCCAGCTAAAACACAGCATTATGAAATCATAATTAAAGTTATAGAGGGACGCCTGGGTGGCTCAGTTGGTTGGGCGTCTGGCTTCGGCTCAGGTCATGATCTCATGGTTCGTGGGTTCGAGCCCCGCGTCAGGCTCTGTGCTGACAGCTAGTTCAGAGCCTGGAGCCTGCTTCAGATTCTGTGTCTCCCTCTCTCTCTAACCCTCCCCTGCTTGCACTGTCTCTGTCTCTCAAAAGTAAATAAAAACCATTAAAAATTTTTTTTAAAAGTTATAGAAACCAATTCATGAAGTGGCAAGAGATTATAGATACTGCATTTCCCCTTCTTGGTTACTGGGAATTAAGTTTCCATAGCATTGAGGAATTATGGAAAAAAAATACCCATAAATTATATTCTTCAACTTTTCCTTGGGATTCATGGCTAAGCAGTGTTGACTAGTTCATTAATTAGGACAGTGTTGTTGTGTTATAATAAGATAATTTACTGAAAATATTTTTGCTGGACTGTGATATGTGTGGTTAGAAAAATGAGCTAAGATTGCAGAGGAATCAGTGACCTGTAATCCCAACCTGGTAGGCACAGATGTGTGACTTTAATAGAGTAATTTATTTTTTCTGATAACATGCGTCCAATCTCCTTTGAGGGACTTTTGTGAGAATAAAATGAATGGAGTTATGTGAAAGCAATTTAAAACATAAAAGCACTAAAAATAACTAAACATAGTTGCTGAACATCCTGAAGGCTTCTTAGCAGAATAAATAGGAGTAAATATTGAGAGTGTTTTGTTTGATTTTACAGGCAACACGGGAAACTCTTAGTCGCCACTGCACTACCCTTGGTGATGCTCTTCGAAAAGAGAATGATTTTGCCCTTATAATTGATGGGAAAACCCTCAAATATGCCTTGACTTTTGGAGTAAGACAGTATTTCCTGGACTTGGCTTTGTCATGCAAAGCTGTTATTTGCTGCAGGTACGTAGTCCTTAATATTGTCAGATTTCAGTAAAGAGCACCTCGATCCTAAGTTCTTGATCTTTGAACTTCCTTGAAGTCATTCTATCCAGAATTTGTAAATTTCAGGTTATTCATTATTTCACTCACTCAGGACTCAAGGTTTACAACCTGGAATGGAATTTAGTAGCAGAGTCTTAATGATCATTTGCAATTATTGTTCATAATTTGAATCAACAGGTTTCTTGCCATCTCCCGTGTTCAAAATCAGTTATTTACCTGTATTTCCATATAGGGTAATTTCTGTAAAGGTTCCCTTTTCTACACATCAATCTTTGATCCTCCTTGGAGGACTTAACTTTAGGGAATGGCAGGATGGGAGGTGCTGAGTCATTTTCCCAAGAGCTGAGTATTTTCCTAAAGACTGTTTCTTGACTGTATATTCCTCTTTCCTATAATTTATGATATTGCCCATTTCCTAAATGAGAATCTGTTCTGAGTCATCAAGACTTGAATCCATAGAACTACATTTTTATAAACTAGTTCACTCCAGTCCTTCCCAAACATCTTGTCAAAAAATCTTCCCCATATCTTTGTCTTAATTGTCCCCCCTATATCCTAAAGTTTGAAATGTATCATGGGGTGCCTGGGTGGCTCAGTCGGTTAAGTAAGTATCTATCTGCCTTCAGCTCAGGTCATGATCTCAAGGCTCATGACTTTGAGCCCCATGTCGGGCTCTGTGCTGACAGTGTGGAGCCTACTTGGGATTCACTCTCCATTCTCTCCTTTCTCCTCTCTCCTTTCTCTGCCCCTACCCTGCCTATGCTCACATGCTCGCTCGCTCGCTCTCTCTCTGTCCCAAAATAAATAAACTTAAAAACATTTTAAATAAAGTAAATAAATAGTATTCATGGGGCAGCTGGGTGGCTCAGTTGGTTAAGTATCCAACTATTGATTTCGGCTCAGGTCATGATCCCAGAGTCATGGGATGGAGCCCCACATTGGGCTTCATGCTCAGCATGGATGCTTAAGATTCTCTCTCTCTCTCCCCCTCCCTCTCCTTCTGCTCCTCTCTCCAGTTTATGCTTTCCCTCTCTCTCTCTCTAAAATAAAAAGTAAAAAATAATTAAATAAATTTTAGAAATAAATAAGGGGCACCTGGGTGGCTCAGTTGGTTAAGCATTCAACTCTTGGTTTTAGCTCAGGTCATGATCTCATAGTTCATAAGAGCGAGCCCTGAGTCGGGCTATGTGGTGACAGCCTGGAGCTTCTTGGGAGTCTCTCTCTCTCCCCCCCCTCTCTCTCTGAACATCCCCAACTTATGTTCCCTCTCTCTCAAAATAAATAAATATTTTTAAAATGACTAATTAAGTGAATGTATTCATGATTATGCCCAGTGTCCTTACTGGGAGACCCAGGGATTTTCCTCTTTGCCATCCACTCACTGAGTCTTACCAGCTGGTCACACTAAGTCCAGGTGACAGTGTCTCCAGTGTTTCTCTGCCTGGGAGATAAAATCTTAGCAAAGCTTCTGAAGAATTTCTCAGAATTTGTTCTTTTAACATTATCTTAAAATTTTTTCTATTTGCTCTTATTAAAAAATATATTTTCCAGTAAAAGAATGTTATGCTTTTTAAACCTTTTCTGTTTGGGCTTATTCTCTTAAATATTCTGCCTGTAATCTGTCTCCACAATTGTAAACCATGCCTTGTAGATATTTCCTAAATTTGAGTTGGAACATACTTTGTGAAACATGATTTAAACCTAACTTAATAAATACCTATTATTATGCATCGTTTCAACCTATGAATTATACTCAGAGAATTAAAAGTGCTTATTCCAAGAATCATATTACTTTAGTCATCTATTTTTCTTCACTGTGGTCTGTATTGATTAATGTTACTGCAAAACAGCTCTAGGATAGCATATTGCCCATACACACTTAATATTAGTAATAATCAGGCTTTCTGCTTTATCATGGAGAAAGAATTGTAGATTAATTTATCTCGATGGCCTCGTTTACACTTTGATATCACCATGTTTTTTTAAATCTGCTTTTCCAGTGACCTTTCTTGATTCCTTGCTAATCTCTTGACCAACTCTTAGTAGTGTTCAACTCTGACACCCTTTCATCAGGAGAATCGAGTGCCAGATCTGGATGTTTAATCACTTTCACTAATGGGATCACAAGGATCAACAAAAGATTGCTCAAAAGCACATTAAGTGACCTGACTGTTGGCTCCTACTTTAAAACAAAACAGAATACTGAGCTCTTTAGAGACAGTGATCGGTTTCCTTGTTCTGGCCCTACTGTGTGCTGAGCAGAGAGGCTGCACCTACAAGGATGAAGAAAACTTCCTGCCTGCTCTCCTTCATGTATCCTTTTTTTCTTTCCTTTTGAGTAGATTCGCATTGCTTTGAAAGCTGTGGGAGGCCCGTTCTCATAATGCAGTCCCTGCAGCTGACCTCATTCTCAGAGCATTGCTTAACACAGTACCTCCCACCATTCTTGAACCACAAAGTTAAACAATAGCAGAGGGAGAGAAACACTAGAAAGCAGAGTCAAGGGAGAAAAAATATGTTGTGCGCTTGTGAAATTCTCTCCCGAGATCCTTGTTCTGGATGCTCACAAGTCACATGGATCTCAGGGCGCCTCCTGGCCCAGGTCCCCGGGAGGGAATCACGCTGTGCTGTGCACGTGCAGCTCAGCTCTGAAACTGAGCTTATAAAGATGTGTGTGGCCCCTTCTCCCTCCATCCTGTTTTATGCATGTTTGAGGACCCAAAGGTCCCTAGGCAGACACTGGGTTTTATTTAGAGTTTTTAAGGCTTTTTTTTTTTAAAGGAAAATATCTTTCCTCAGCTTTTTCTTCTGAGTACCTCCATACTCTCTCTTCTCCCATAAGAACTGAGGTTCAACTTCTAGTCTGGTGTTGAGAATTCATCTAAGCCTGTAATTACATCAGTGCCACTGCTGCAGTTCTGTCTGTCCGCCCTCTCGGCTGCCTAGTGCCTCCTGGCATTTTATCCAGTGGCTCAGACCATTTTCCTGTCATTTAGCTTACTGACCGTTAAGTATAATTTGCATGATAATGCTTCTGTCACATGCGAGGAATAGGTGGGCAATTTTGTGTATCTTTCTTTACTATTAAATGCAAGTGTCACTCCAGGTTTCTCAGAGGATTACACTCTCCCAGCCTCAGGAAATTCTCAATTTTACTCCATTAGGACATACACTCCAGATAAATACTGAATATTATTTCAAAATACGGTACTGTTTCACAAGTTTGTTTGTGTTCATTCTGGCCTTTTTGGTTTCTCCTCCCCCTCAAACTACTTTCTGATTTTTTTTTTGGTGAGTCCTCACATGAAAAGCATTCAGAGTCTGCTCTTCCACGGCTAGAGTGGAAGTAGAGAGGAAGGCCTTCCCGTAATGGATAATGAGGCTCTCAATATGAGTTCCATCTTCAGGATTACATCAGCCACTTTCTTCCCTGACATTATCGGCACCGAGGGCAGAAGGCAGTTTTCAGTGTTTGCCTAATTGACACAGTTATAAAGATGAGCGTTTTCCCTCAAGAGCCCACAGTTGAATTGAAAGAAACAGTTGTTCTCAGTCAGTAGTCATTACATCTCTTACTCACCACCATTTTCTGAAGGGACTATTCAGAGACAGAAATAATCCCCTGGTTCTAAAATTATTCAGGGCTTAGGAGTCCTGGTTTTGGTTTTCAAAGGGAAGGTTTCATGTTATACTTCAAGTAATTTTTTTTAAGTATGTAAAACCCAAGGCATAAAATGAAATCTGTTTTTATCAGCCCAGCATGTCCTATATTTTTAGAGATACCATGCAGCTTTTGTTTTTACCTCTGTGTACATTTACCTGTTTCACCTGAGTAGTTTAATAGGAGACATGCATCTAACAGTAGAAGAGTTTCTGATCAGTTTTCCTCGTTAGAAACATAAACTCCTTGTGGTCCTTCTTCCCTTCCTTTCCCTTGCGTAAATGCACCAATTCCATCATTTGGTGGGGTCAGATACTTTTGAAAACATGAAAACTATGGATCATTTTCAACACCCCCCCCAAAATACACATACACACAAATATGTAAAATTGAATCTGCCATTTGACTGCCTAAAACTCTCACACAGGTAGGAAAGGGAAAGGCTTGCTCCAAGACTTGTGGAGATTTATGTACCCAACGAAAATCAAGACCTCTCCTGCAAAGCTACTGTACAAGATAAATAATTCCTCATCTCAGTTACCAACATCTTATGCCGTAAGTTCTTAGAGCTTGCATAATTGGTACATATAATGGCATTTTATCTGAGGATTCATGAAATTCTTGTTCTAATTTGACCTCACCAGCACTTTGGATACCTAATGGAATTTCCTGGGCTTTGGTTTTGTAACATGTAAAATGAAGAGCATAGCATATTGCAATGATTCAGACCCCACCCCCACCCCCCACCCCAGAGCCTGGACGTCGCAGCAGGTGAGAGCAGAGCTTCTCCGGAGCAGAGGGGTGGGAGAGCCATACCCACACACACCTTCCTCAGCCCTTTCCTTCCAGCGGACCCCTCCTGGTCCTTTCACTTTCTGGACAAAACCTACTTCTGTGGGCCACTCTATGCTGGGAAGGGTCTGTCTGCTGCTCGGATTAGCTTAATTTGTGGAAGCATCTGTTCTACCCCTTTTAATATTCCCTCCAGAAGAGAGTGGGAATGTTGCAGTGAAGTATTGCTGTGTGTTAAAATGGCATGTGGTTTCTGAGATCCTCATCAGTTCACATAACCCAGCCTTTCAAAGAATTTTTCATTTTTTCTGTAGTTGTCAGTTTAGTTTAAACATATTTTGAAACTTATGTTCTGTGACAGTTGGTTGAAAATTGGCCTAGAGCCTCCAGCTTTTAGACTGTCTAGTAATCACCATTCTTCTACATAATTTATGTACTCATGTCTTCTGAAAAGCAGAAGTTAAATTGAAGTAAGCATTTTTCCCTACTTGCAACATCTCTAATCAATGTTTAACCCCCTTTGGGGCCATTTTCCCCATAGCGTGTAAAAAAAAAAAAAAAGAAACCACTTGACTTCAGTGAGAGTCGTCACTCAGGAGTGGCATTCCAGGCAAAACCTTTCACCTTGGTCTGATCAACCAGTCCTCCTAGAAGAGGTCTAAAGGGACACTTTGAATACTCTCTGTCACAACATGAGTGCATTAAGTAAAGGATCAAGACAGATCTACTTCCTGAATCTTTTGGGATTGTCTTATACTTGAAAGATTTCTCTAAATAAACGTTCTCCTTCAAGGGCAGTCGTAAAGCACAAATGAAGCTAATAAATGCTCAACAGACATTCCTTTAAAGAAGAAGTTTGTGAACACCCTTGGATGCCAAGCAGATGTTTGGCTTTGAGAACACTTACAAACTGTTAATGAATGTCAACCCCATATTTGCTTCCAAGAAAATATGAATAAATGTTGGAAATGTTGAGAGAATATTTCCTTCATACATGTGTGGCTAAAAGAGGACATGCTGAATAAGTTTTATAACTTCATAAAATGCCCATATTTTGCTCTAACTTCATATAATAAGCTGTTCAGCCCCATCTGTCTCATTTGTTACTCCACCTCTACTGAGTAATGTTAAAGGGATAGTAAGGCAGCCACTTAGGTTATACGCTTCCCCACTGGGGAAGTCCATATTTGACAGTAAAATCATGTTAAATCTAAACACTGTAGAATTCCACTGCAGTTCAACATTATATGGTTTTAGATGTGATCAATTTAGATAAACCACCATCACCCAGCAGGCGCGCGCACACACACCGATTAGAACTGCATATCATCTAATTCCAGTAAAACAGAGTTACCTTGTACTGGACAGTATATAAAATATAAGCGTATAACTTAGTGAATTTTCGTGAAGCAAGTGCACTCCTGCAGCACGTACCCGACCATAACCAGCATCTCAGGAGCCCCCACATACTCCCCTCCCTGCGGCTTGATTACCCTCCCAAGAGTAACTGCTATCTTGATTTCCATGATCATACCTCTTAAATGATATCTTACTCATTTCAGCCTTTTCCTGTTTTATCTCTTGCTTACTTGGAATAAGTATACGTATCTTCCATAACCACATTCAAATTCTTGACGATTCTTTTCTGTTCAGCAATTTTAAGTACAGACTCTGCAGCTTTCCACTGAGGCCTCCCAAAAGCTTTACATAGATCAGTACATCAGCATTCTAATGTATCTTTGAAAGCAAATCCACCTAATAGATTATGTACAGCTCTCCTTCAGTTCTACACTGATAGAATAAAGGGCTTCATTTTCCCATTTGTTAAGGACATGGTATATGGAACCTACAGTATTTCTTCGATCTGTCTACTGTCCCGATTTTGTGTGGGAAAGGAAGGCAGAGTTCCATTGGCGTAACTGGTTCTCCTTGAACCCATGGGGCTTCTAGTGATTACCTTATTCCTAATAAACCCGTCTGAGCCATCCCCACTTAGGGCAAGTTCAAGGCTTGGCATTTTGAGCCAGGTTAGAGCTCCAAGAATCAAGACCAGGTAGGATGTAAGCCATGACTGTTTAACAGCTATAGGGCATGGAGTAAAGAGAAGAGAGAGACCACATCCTAGAGGAAAATGATCTTGGAAAGCAAAAGGCATATTACCAAGGAAGCAGACACAGAGACCAAAAAAAAAAAGTGGATATACTAAGCTTTAAGTTAAGAAAGAGGAGGTGGTTTCAGATAGCATTTTCTAAGCGGAAGGGAATATTTCGTAGAGCAAAGTGGGCAAACGTTTTCTCTAAAGGGCCAGCTAGCCAATATTTTAGGCTTTCCGGGCTATACAGTCTCTGTCACAGCTCCTCAGCCCTGCCGTGAGGACATGAAAGCAGCTCTGGACAAAATATAAATGACGGGCATGGCTATGATCTAATAATGCTTTATGTAAAAAACAGGCTACCGCCCAGATTTGGCCCAGGGGTCACAGTCTGTTGACCCCTGCATGGTGTCTGTGGCTCATGAATGAATGATAGGCAGGAGACATTCTGACAGAATATCCATGAGGTTCACTCCAGCCTCCCTAGTCTGCAATTTCCAGCTTTTTTTCCTGGAAAACCAATACATTAGCCAGTCTCTCTCCACCTGCATGTTTCTCCTTCTTGATTCCTCAAAAATGACTGACATATGTGTGACAGCTATACAGCCACGCTGGAGGGTCCATTAAATTTCTCTGTGTCCTTGGATTCAAGAAGAAGCCTTAAAATGTGGGTATTTTCAGAAGTCAATTTGTTTTGGAATGAAGCATCAGTAGATACTTACGTATCTCAGCAGGAGACAGATAGGAACCAGGACCAGGACAGACCCTGCTCTGGCACTGAAACGCCTCCCCTCTGTTCGAGGGGGATGTGGCAGCAAGATGCAAAAGGACAATTCCAGCCGAGAAATCAGGCGGGAATGTGCACAAGCTCGCCTTCCCCTTCAGCGGGAAGCGGTCCAAAGTCGAAATGAAGCAAATTCTTGTTTGGTTTTTATGCATTATTTTAGCTTCTGCCCTTCGTGCCCACTTCCTCTTCGTTCATAATATTGTTATATGTGTGTTGAAGTGAGAGATCCATATTTACAATATTCCAGCACAAATTTGTTGCCTTTTAATTTTTCTACAGTTCGGAGACTGTATCCATGTTACCATATGTAAAGCAAGTTTATTTCTTCTCACCACTGCTCATTGTTCTCTAATGAATCATAATAATATACATCATCGTATTTATGCCCATAACAATGGCCATATATCTAGTTGCCTCTGCTTTGCTACCCTGGACAGTTCTAATTTGAAGATCCTCTCTACATAACCATGCCAAGTGTTCTTTTAGTATATACTTAAGCATGGAAGTGAATGGCTGTGGCTATTATATCTATATTTTGTTTCAATCAGACATTCCTCTATAGAAGCTCTACTCAGAGTATGCATTCTCAGGTTTATGTGAGAAGGTTGCTGTTTCCCACCTTAATGTCAACACATGGCGTTCCTGAATATATAACTTTGCCAATTTGATGGTTGAAAAGTACCTTGTTGTTGTTATTTTCACTTTTCTGATTACTAGGGATATTGAGCATCTCTTGATATAAAGAGAGACAGAGTGTGAGCAGGGGAGGGGCAGAGAGAGAGAGAGGGAAACAGAATTCAAAGCAGGCTCCAGACCCTGAGCTGTCAGCACACAGCCCAACGTAGCACTCAAGCCCACGAACCATGACTTGAGCTGAAGTCAGATGCTTAACCGACTGAGCCACCCAGGCACCCCTAGCAGATCGTTATATAACTATTTACCTCTCTAGATTTCTGCTTTTGAAGTTCATTCATTCAGCAAACACTTGAGCACTTGCTATGTTCCAGGTACCATTGTAAGTTCTATAAATAGAGCAGTGAACAAGAGGAAAAAGTAATCCCTGCCTTCACATTGTAGCTATTGTTCAATAAAATCAATATACATATATATTCAAAGGTAATGATTGCTGTGTATGATTGTGTGTATAAATGGTCATAGTTTATTATATATCAGATTTATATGAAATCCTTGATAACAGTTGCTATTTTCTTTATAATAGCAGCACACTTTAGCAGCACACTAAAGAAGAATAGGGGTACTGAACTGTCAGTTGGGTTTTTTTAATGGCCTAATTGAATATTTCTGGTGAGAAGTCATACATAAAGATTTCTCTCTGGGGCACCTGAGTGGTTCAGCCGATTGAGCATCTGACTTTGGCTCAGGTCATGATCTCACAGTTTGTGCTCTGTGCTGACAGTTCAGAGCCTGGAGTCTGTTTTGGATTCTGTGTCTCCCTCTCTCTCTCTCTGCTTCTACCATGCTCACACACTCACTCTCTTGCTCTCGCCCTCTCAAAAATAAATAAACATAGAAAAAAAGTTTCTCTGACCATCATAGCCTCTTCTGTGACCTAAATTCTGTTTTGTGTTCTAACCTGGCTTTCCTTTGTTTTGTCTGTGCTTTGTCTTTTTTTTTTTTTCTCCTAAACCATTATGTTCAATCCTTCTGTATAATATAGTGGTTAAGAATACTGTCCCCAAATCCACACTTCCTAGGGTTGAATCCTGGCTTCACCACTTATTTGCTCTTTTGCCTTAAGTCATATAATCTTTCTATGCCTCAGTGTCTTCATTTGTAAAATGACAATAATAGTAGCCCATCTTTCCATAGGGTTCTTCTGACAATCGAATGAATTAAAACAAGAGCTTAGAACATAGTGAGCAAATAAGTGTTCTCTTACCTATTATTACAAAGTGTATCTCTTTTAGACACCATATGGCTAGATTTTTGTTTGTTTGTTTTAATCTAACCCGAAAACCTCTTTCAGTCATTGAATTTAACCCATTTATATTTATTATAATTATTAATATGTTGACCTCATTTCTTTCAAATTTTTTAATGTTTATTTTTTGATTTTGAGAGAGAGAGCAGGGGAGGGGCAGAGAGAGAAAGAAAAAGAGAGAAAGAGAATCCCAAGCAGGCTCTACACCATCAGCGCAGCGCCCTGTGTAAGGTTCAATCCCACAAACCCTGGGATCACAACCTGAGCTGAAATCAAGAGTCAGACGTTCAACTGACTGAGCCACCCAGGCACTCCTCTTTTATCTTATTTTGAGTTTTTCATTTATTATGCTTTTTGTTTCTTCTCCCCTACCTTCCACTGTCTAAAGCAGATTTTCTTCTGCTGCTTTGCATGCTTTACAATCTGTATTCTATGTCTGGTTATTTCTAAGGTTTTGATAACTGTATTTTTGCTGATTGTCTATATATATAAGTATTTTTCCCTCACCTAGCCCCCTCCATAAGGAGACAAGCAGTGAATATTTTAAAGTAATTTTGTGTATTCATCACATGTCAGTAAAATCTTATTTCTTTGCAAGCAATCTGCTTTTCCTCTCTAAAAACCTTTAGGAATTTTTTAAATCTCAACCATAATGTGTCTAGGAGTAAGTACCTTTTTCTTATATTTCTTTTTGGCACCATGTGAACCCTTTTAATCAAAGAACATGTTGATCTTTAAATCTAGGAAGTTATTCTTTTTCATTCTGTCCCTCCTTATTCTCTTAGTGCATTTCCATTATATATGTATGGTCCCTGTGTTGCTCCATTTCTTTCTGTTCTTCTCACAATCTTCCATTTTCATTTAATTTACTACTATATTTTGGGGGCAGCTTTTTAAATTGAACTTCCAGGCTCTATTATATTTGCTATTTAGTCTACTATTTGGCTTTTTTATTTTAGTAGTTATATTTCTGTATTATTTATTTCTTATCCAACTGAGCCACCCAGGCACCCCACAGTATTATTTATTTCTAGTTGGTACTTTATTATAACTGCTTGTTCTTTTTTAAAAAATTTTTAATGTTTATTTTTGAGAGAGAGACAGAGAGACAGTGTATGAATGGGGGAGGAGCAGAGAGAGAGGGAGAAACAGAATCCGAAGCAGGCTCCATGAACACAGAGCCCAAAGAGGGGCTCAAACCTGAGCCAAAGTCGGACACTTAACTAACTGAGCCACCCAGGCACCCCTATAACTGCTTGTTTTGGTTTCATGTTTTCATCATTTTCCAAAATCTTTCAAGATTTTCTTTTTATCATACCTTTTCAAAATTGGTACCATATCTGTGTTTACTAGTTCTATCTTTTTGTAAGTCATCTTAATTTCTTTTGCGCTCATGATCTCCTGTTCTATGTGTGAGATACTTTTTTTCCCCATTTTCCCCAATGGCAGCAAAGTCCTTTGGGAGAAAGATGAAAGCTACATCCTAACTTGAGGTAAAACTGAAGACAGGGCTCCGTCTGAGCTTAGTGAATCCCTGTCCCCTGTCCTTCATTCCTTTACCCAAGTACTGCTCTTGGAGACAGCCGCGCTTTGGTGGAATTACCTGGGTGAGGTAACACTGAAGGCCTTGTTAACACACCCACATCATTGGCCCCTGTCCCTGCCTGACTCCATGCCCTGAGGTTGACCAGAAAGTTCCAACTTTCCTGTCCCGAGGTATGAGGTGAGACTTTTCCTGGGGTCTTAGTTTTAGGGCATTTGGGGCACCTTTCCGCGTGTTATTTGGAGGACTTTGAGTTTCCACAAGCTCCAAGCATAAGCCAGAGCGTTTAGTCACAGTGAGAGAGGGGCCCCTTTGCGCCATGCAGCCCTCTGTCACCTCGCTGACACTGGTCAGCCTGGGCCTCCATGGGGGCACCGCCGGGAGTGAACAGTGTGGCTGAAAAGATTTCCCTGCCTCTTTGTGTCTTTTTGGCCCCTGAAGCACCACTCTTTCCCTCTGCGCATTTACCTTCTGCATTTTTCCAAAGCTTTCTCGTTGATTTTTGCTGACTGTGACCCTCATATTTACCGAACTTCTTTAGTTCCTGGTGTCTTCAGGATTTTCTTTCAGTTTCTTGCAGTATCCAACGCTACCACTTGTTTCATCTTCTACTAGATATTTATAAGATGAGAGACAATTCTTTTGTGAAAGCCATCCACATAGGACAGAATTCCTAAGAATCAGGGAGGGAAGGAAGAGAGGAAAGGAAAGCTGATTTTCTTATAGCCTAAGGAAGCTCCAGCCTTTCCTTACCTACCCAGAGTCACAGGAAAAGGGAAGAGCGTCAGTGCCTAAATAGGCTCAAACCAGATGTCAAGAATGGAAAGAGATGGAGGCCATAGCTCTTACCACTCTGAGAGCAAGGTCACAAAAGAGCAGAGCTAGAAAGAGGAAGCACTCCAGGACTTCTGGAGTAGACATGCTTCCCAGCTAGGACCACATCAGTCCTGTAAGCAAGGCTTCCTGGACAGAGAGAGGTAGCTGGACCTTGTCCCGTGCAGGAGAGATTTCTGGCTCTAGCACTTTTCTGTCTCCTTGTTGCAAGAGTTCATAGAGAGACTACTGTCCTATATATAGGCTCATAATATTTAACTCCTGGTACAGTACCTCAATGGAAGTTCTTAAATTAATAACGGGGGGAAGAATGGCCCTAAGAAGAAGCCTCTTCTCCTTCATTCTCTTAATATTCTTCCATAGAAATTTCATCACATACTAAAGGATCACTTAAATGCTTGATAAGCAAGTGATGCCTGAATGCACATCCCCAGCTCTGCATTTTTTTCCCAAGATTAGTTCTGACTTTCGGTCAGTATAGTTACTGATGCCACTGGGGCTCTCTAAACTTCCAAGTGCTAGAACTTCCTGAGAACTTTCCTCTACAAATCTCCCTGCCTTTTCTATTAATGTTTAGACCATCGTTTTCTTAGTCATTCACATTTGAAACTTCAGGGTCATCTCTGATCCCACTTTCATTCAAAACCCCACACCCACGCCATTTATTCTTTCTTTTCATTTTTTAATTCTGATACATATGTAGAGAGAGATGTAAGTATCTACATATATTAAAAAAGATATGTTTGGGGGGCAATCCAAATTGATATTTTTAATCCACTGCTTCTACCATGCTCTCTTTTTGGCTCAAAATCTTTTTAATTAACATCTGTTCCTTAGAACTAGCAGCTGAGGTATCCAAACTTTCTTATCCTGATGTGCAGAGGCCCTCGGTCATCTGGCTCTAGGCCATTCTGAATATACCCGCTTTCCCTTGAAGGGGTGGTATGTTTCCTTCTGCACCTAGTAATTTTCCACCTGTTTTTCCATCCATGCAAGAAAGCCTGGAGAATCCAATATCCTCTGTGTACTTCCTCTGCATTCTAGATCCAGAGCAGACCAAATAGACTTTGCCTCCCAACAGCAAACAGTGAAAAATAAGTGAGAGTTGTAGTATTAGTATAATGAGATAATGATATGAACTTCTTGTTTTTGCAAAATTACCATTTATTCAGCTACACTAGCATTTTACATTTGCTGTGGACTGAGTCTAGTGCTAGGTTCCAGGTTCTAGATGACATTTAAAAAAGAAAGAAATGAAGGAAAGAAGGATGGGAAGGGAGGGAGGGAGGGAAGGGAAAGGAAAGGAAGGGAAGGGAAGAAAGGAAGGAAGGAAAAAAGAAGAAAATGAACAATAGCATTGTGGACAGGAATTTTTTCTTTTGGGGGTATTTATAAGGCACATTTGCCGTTAGTCGTTTGGAATGCCTGTGAACACACACACATACATGCATATTCAAATATACCCTATCAGTACAATCGATCCCTATTTAAAATAATATCAGAACCATTGAAACTGGAGACAGTAGTAGTTTACCTATAACAACCTGAATTAAGGGGAAAAAAGTTTTGCATCTACAATGCATTGTAGAAGGACATCTTTTTTAAAGTCACTTTCCTTTTTGTCCTGTGAAAAGAGTATCTGCAATTTATTTCTGTAGACTCAATCCCTGTATTATATGGGTCCCTTGATGCCTCTGACTGCACAGTATATCAACAGATGTTGCTAGAGGTTAGGGAAGCACTCACTCATCAGTCATTCGAACAACACAGTCCTCTTACCTAGAAGGAGTTGAATGTTTCATTATGTACTGTATGGTAGGTATAGTTTTGGGGATGCTATATACGCAGCTGTTTTCATCCCAGTAATAAATTGATGATGTTTCTAGAAGTGTTCTACCATTTATGTAATTTTGGTACACGTAAGAGATTTCTTTTGCCAAATTTTAATTCCTCTTCAATTCAAAACTTTACAAATGAGCCTAACAAATTGTAGTTCAGAGTCAAGATCTCAGAAGGCTTTCTCTTAGGTTTTTTTCTTTCTTCTTAAACTTTTTTTTATTAGCAGAATACAACTCAATGAGGAATAAATAGACTGATATTCACAAAGAGAAATCTTCAGAAATGTATTGCAAAGGAAAATACAGCAGAACCCCCTACTAAGGACCCTGACCTCTAAATAGCCACCAGGAGCGGTTCTCAAGCTTAGTAAATAAAGGGGCTCAATAAGCATACGGTCACTATAAAAAACCCTCAGGATCATTAAGAAATACTCTATTCCTCCATGTTCTTAAAAGGTTTTTCTAGATTCCCCTTCTAATAGCAACTTTAGAGTGACTTCTAAGTTTTCAATGTTTTTGAGATATTGTCAATATCATTTCTAGTGTATATATAAGATGCTTTTTAGGTTAATAACCTAAAAACATAATACAGTAGGATAAATTATTATACTCTTTTTGGCTACCTATGAAAAGTTCCCTCAGATATTCTGTATTATGTGTCTGCCCATAGAATCTTTATCCATATTCCATTCAAAAAAACAATTCATTTAGCTAATTCATTTAGTGCAAAAGTAGCCTCCTTTAAGATGTGCTCTCTCTATAGAGCTGCAGCTTAAGTGTAAAAATGTCCAGTATTCTGCTCCAATGTCCACTGGACAATGGGAGTTACTACACAGCAGATAAGAGAAAGAATGAACCGCGTGTGCATAAACTGTAGCCAAAGTAATATCTGAAAAGCTATCACACTCACTGCGCTGCTAGTTTGTAGCAGAAAGGACCACCTTCTGTTTGCGGAGCCCCAGGCAGAAAACTGCACCTTTACAACACACACTTGATATGTAGTCTTTTTCCACAGAGGCTCTGGCTTCTCCCAAAGAAGAAAAGAGCAACAATGGAGGAGAAGAGAACTGTGTATAATTTAAGTCCTAATGCAGACCCATTCATGGTTTTAAAAAGAAATATAAAGTAGAAAACAGTGCTTTTATAATGTTTCTGCATTATGCATTGGGTCACTATTGCCATTTGTAAAGTTTAGTTTGTAGTTATTCTCAACCATGGATCTGTAGTTTTTTGATAGACATTTGGAAGAATTAGCATGTAGTAAGGTTGTTCTAGTCTATTCTGGATATTGTACAAATATAGAAGCATGTTTAAAAAATCAAGAAGATAAACTCTAATGTGTGAAGTTAGAGACTTCTTATAAAGTGAAGGACAATGGTAAAAGGAATATATTCTAGATAATTTTGAACGTGAAGAAGATTAGTATATGCTATCTGCTATTTGTTTTTTTTAACCTGACTTGAGCTCTCCTCTCCTTGTCAAGGCCAAGTCAAATTCTAATTCATCAAGGAAGCCTCTTTCAGACAATTCTGATTCCCACATCCTCTGAAATTATGAAGTACTGGCAATGATATCAAAAGGCTTTATGCCACACTTCTTGTTAATGTCTTCTAAGTTTGTTTTGCTGTCCTGTAACCACCTGGTAGCAAGGAACAGTTTTTAAAATGGATGCTGTAGGGGCACCTGGGTGGCTCAGTCAGTTAAGCGTCCAACCTGATCTCAGGTCATGATCTCACGATCCATGCATTCAAGACCCTCGTCATGCTCCGTGCTGACAGCTCGGAGCCTGGAGCCTGCTTCGGATTCTATGTGCGTGTCTCCCTCCGTCCCTCCCTGCTCATGTTCTGTCTCTTAAAAATAAATGAACATTTAAAAAAAATTTTTTTAATGGATGCTGTAAAAACAGGAGAGCTTTTTAACTGATTTCAGCCTGACTAACCTGAGTCCGCTTGAACCACATTCCCTCCCTACGACACACTGTTGGTGCCCACAGGCATCACAGCCAGACCCGGAAGGATACTTTTCAGGACACACCTGCACTTTTGCTTCCATGAGATGACGTGGTGCTGACGAGGAATCGGTCAAAATTGTCACTAGGAAAACCAGGTATAATACTCTAGAGAGACTTTTTGAGTTGTTAAACAGTTTGCTGTGTAATTTAGAGTCGGGGAGAGAAGACTAAGCTGGGTGGAGGCATCATTACCTTCTGGTCTCCACTTGAATGGAAACCGGCCATGCCTCATTCATGAGGTACAGAATGTTTCTCTGCAACAAAAATAGGCAGAATTTCAAACAGCAGACCCCTATGCAAAGTGAGGCTCTTTCCTCTACATCACAAGCTTGCGGGTTCATGAGTTAAATGTTTTATGTGTGCATGTTTTATTTTTTATGAATCCCCGCTTACACCAGACACTGTTTTTTAGCAGCCAGCTGCTATGTCAGACACATCAGATATGAAGTCTTCTACTGTTTCTTGAATCTTCTTCCAAGCCATTGTCTGCTGTTAGCTTGTAAAGGAAGCAGATGCCCCTGCTAGTAATAGTTACAGTGTAACTTTGGGGACACCTCTCATTACATCATCATCTTAAAAAAAAGAAAGAAAGAAAAACCACACAAGCATTGTTCTTGCCAAGGGGAAAAATACTCCATTTTTAACACCTGAGTTAACCATGCTCACAAAGTTGGTGAAAATCCTCAGCCAATTTTAATTTGGAGACATTGAAAATTATAGTGTCAGGCAGAAGAAATAGTGGTTGGTTGTAATGGCCATGAAGAAAGAGAACAAAATTGAGGCCAGCTCTTTCCTGATGCTACTTTCAGTCACTAGTCTTAGGTCACCATGCAGAGATTTCTCCTTATGATACATACAGCCGATGAAAACTAACACACCGTTTTCTAACTCCGTCGATCCCATGACGTAACTTCACAATGATGTACCTTGTGAGCTTCTTAACTTAAGAAGGGAATTTGATGAATGTCTTCAAAGGCTTCTCTCTTTTCATGTCCATTTCCCAGTTGCTATTTAGATCATTTCTTGGTGAGCATGCTTTTTTGACATTTACTAAATATTAGCTGTAGACCATGTTTAAACCATTGGCCCTTGGCCAACGAACAGGCTTACCAATTATATTATAATATTTATGTTATATGTTATATATATAATTTAATTATATTAAAATTAAAGAAAATGTGAAAATGAAAGGAAAATTAGCTCACAGCAAAATGGGGGCTAACGATCCAAAAGCCCACAATGGCTGGTACCCACCCATTCCCGTGCAGTGTTCACAGCTGGGTCATTTTGTGCTATTATTGCCAGACTCTGAAAGGAAATCCAAAGAAAGAAAAAGAACTTTTTCAGATAGCAACTGTTCATTGAGTACCTATTCTGGATCAGCACCAGCAATACACAGATGAGAAGGCTGGGTCACTCTGCACGTAACCTGCAGCCAGGGTAATGATCCTCAAGTTAGAAATAAACCCTGGGACTGCTCCAGTAGAAGCCTTTCAGAAGGGCAGCAGGGCCGCCTGAAGGTACATATCTGCGCAGAGTATCTGCTGGGAATTACTCCTAAGGAAATAATCAGGAAAATTACAAGATATCGTCTTTCAGAGTAATGGTCTTCATTTTTAAATAGAATAATAAACGATTTTCCAGATGTTCTGCACATAGGTATCAGATACCTACTCCACTTCACCTTGATAAAGAATTTAGCTCTGAGTTATTTTTCTTGACCACCAACATTGTGTGTGTTAGTTGTTTCTTCATACTTACCATCTTCATACTTTATGGACTCAGTTCACTGTTGAGTTTTCCTCTTTCTCTTCAATTGCCAGTAATTGTGGCTGATATAGAAATTATGCTGAGGCATTCTGTCTTTGAACCCTTCCGTCATTGTCATCGGATTTATTGCTTACATGGCTCTTTTATTTTGCTTTTAAGTGATCTCTACACCCAATGTGGGACTCGAACTCACAACCATGAGATCAAGACTCCCACACTCCATCAACTGAGACAGCCAGGCACTTCCTTAAATGGCTTTTAAAAGTCTGTGATAAATTGATCCAAAGTTAGTACCAAATATGATTTTAGTACAGATGCTGGTGTTCTCTGTTCCTGATTCATGTCTGTATACAAGATTGCTTGTGGTGCCTGGGTAGTTCAGTTAAGCAATCAACTCTTGATTTGAGCCGAGGTCATGATTTGCACAGTTCATAAGTTTGAGCCCAGCATCAGGTTCCATGCTGACCATGTGGAGCCTGCTTGGGATTTTCTCTCTCCTTCTCTCTCTGCCTCTCCCCAGCATGCTATATCTCTCTACTCTCCTCTAAATTAATTAATTCAAATAAATAAATAAATATAAATAAGAAAAGGTTCCTTGATTCTTCTTAGCCACTAGTACCTTTAGAAGAAAATTAAGGCACATAAACTATGTAATCAAGCATTTGGTGTTTATTGTGGTTGATTAATCGTGGTGTAGGGATCAAGAGGTTAGCCAATTCCCTACTGCTACTCTGAGTTTTAAGTCCTGCGTAGTACATTATCTAAGATCTGCTTACAGAGGCTCAGCACTTTTATTTCCAAGGTACAGTATAAGATTTAGTTAGTACAATAGACTACAATTCAGCAGCCTTTCTGACCTTGCTCATTCAAATGTGAAGAATTTGAGATTCTGATATTATTTGTTAGGAAGTAGTGGAATTTCTAAACTCAAATGTTATTTTGTTAACAAATTAATGCGCCCATTCCGGTGAAGTACTATTTAACGGGGCTATGTAGTTCCTACCTTTCACCTACAGGCTTGCTTCTTTGACTGTATTTTTCCCTTCGAGTGGCAACCAGGTTAACAGAGAAGTGCACATCTGCAGACCTGAGACTTTTACATGGTGGTACTTCCTAGAACTATTCCTTCGGATATTCCTCTTCTTTTATCCTTTAAGACCATGACACTCCAAACTCCTTTTTTCAGAAAGCAGAGGTAATTGATAATTTGTTCTAATTTAAGGGTTTCTCCTCTTCAAAAATCTGAAGTTGTTGAGATGGTTAAGAAACAAGTCAAAGTCATAACGCTTGCAATTGGGGATGGAGCAAATGACGTCAGCATGATACAGACTGCGCATGTCGGTGTTGGGATAAGCGGCAACGAAGGCCTTCAGGCAGCCAACTCCTCCGATTACTCCATAGCTCAGGTAAAGCAGCGCCTGCGCCCTGTGTCTCCGTCAGATGGACGGTAGGAGGGAAAAATACTAATTCTTGTCCACTTTCATTTTAGTTCAAGTATTTGAAGAATTTGCTGATGGTCCATGGTGCCTGGAACTACAACAGAGTCTCCAAGTGCATTCTGTACTGTTTCTACAAGAATATAGTCCTCTATATTATTGAGGTAACAGGTTAAGTGTACAATCCTTGTCCCGTGCATATATGTTTAAAGACGTTTTCTCATTGTTTTTGTTACTGCTTCATCTGCCTGCTTTTTATAACTTCCAAACGTGTTAAAATTTGGTGGACACAGAGAGTCATTAATATTTAAATTCCCAACTAAAAATGTTACATTGCTGGGGTACCTGGGTGACTCAGTTGGTTGAGCTTCTGACTTCGGCTCAGGTCACGATCTTGCGGTCTGCAGGTTCAGAGGGCAGCGCTGGGCTCTGTGCTAATGGCTCGGAGCCTGGAGCCTGCTTTGGATTCTGTGTCTCCCTCTCTCTGCCTTTCCCCCGCTCATGCTCGGTCTCTCAAGAATGAATAAACATTTAAAAAAAATTTTTTTAATAAATAAAAATGTTACATTGCTTTGGTAAGATAATTTTGAATTCGAATTATTAACAAAGGAAATTTTTTTCAGTTTTTAAAAGACTACCAACTACATAGCATTTTTTTTTTATAAAGTGCAAAACCACACTAAAAGCAGTATACTATTGAGGGATACACACATGGAAAACTAGTTTAAAAGAAAGTAAGGGAATGAAAGACATAAAATTGAGAATAGCAGCTCTACTAAGGGGCAGAATCAGGAAGGATAGACACACATTTTTGCTAGTATTGGTCATCTAGTAGTTCTTATTATGTTTCTGACTTGCTTATACACAAGTATCCTTTGTTACCCAGACCTGTTTTGTCTTCTGAGCTGGTAGGTGATGAGAGTTCAGATAATGAGGAGATTGTCTAAGAATTATTAGAATATTCAGTTCCTGTGCCTGCATAGCAACAAATTTCTATATTCCTTTTCTGGTATCAAATATAACATTATTATTAAAGTTAAAACTTAACCCCATGTCAGGAATATTCCCTCTGAAAGGATGCATTCTGTTTTATAAGCATTTTTCCAGCACCTCCTGGGTGCTGGGCACAGGCTTACTTAGTTCAGCAACTACAAAGAAAATCAAGCTTCTGTCCTTCAGGAGCTTGGCAATCGAATACAATGTAAGCCATACTTGTATGAAATTTTTCAATTTTCTAGGAAGCACAGTGGCAAGAAGTATGAATTAAAGCCCAAGTTAATTTTTTTTAATATAATTTTTTGTCAAATTGGCTAACATACAATGTGTAAAGTATGCTCTTGATTTTTGGGGTAGATTCCCGTGGTTCCTCACTTACATACAACACCCGGTGCTCATCCCAACAAGTGCCCTCCTCCATGCCCTTCACCCATTTTCCCCTCTCCCCCACCTCCCTATCCACCCTCAGTTTGTTCCCTGTGTTCAAGAGTCTCTTATGGTTTGCCTCCCTCCCCAAGTTAATTTTAAAATGATATTTTAGGGGCACCTGAGTGGCTCAGTTGGTTAAGCATCCGACTTCAGCTCAGGTCATGATCTCATGATCCGTGGGTTCGAGCCCCACATCAGGCTCTGTGCTGACAGCTCAGAGCCTGGAGCCTGCTTCAGATTCTGTGTCTTACTCTCCCTCTGCCCCTACCCTACTCACATTGTCTCACTCTCACTCTCTCACACTCTCTCTCTCAAAAATATATAGACATTTAAAAATTTTTTAAATAAAATGACATTTAACTTAGTATATGTAAAACTATCATTTCAGGGGCACTGGGTGGCTCAGTCGGTTAAACGTCCAGCTTCAGCTCAGGTCATGATCTCATGGTTCATGGGTTCAGGCCCGCATGTCGGGCCCTGTGCTCAGAGCCTGGAGCTGCCTCGGATTCTGTGTCTCCCTCTCTCTCTGAACCTCCCCTGCTTGCGCTGTCTCTCTCTCTCAAAAATAAATAAATTAAAAAGAAACTATCATTTCAGCATGTCATCACTATAAAAACTTAATGCAATATTTCACACTCTTCATTCCAGGTGTTTAAAATCTGATGTGTAATTTATACTGCAGCACATCCCAATTTGGACTGATCATTTTTCAAGTGTTCAAGAGCCACATGTGGCCTGTGGCTAAGTGGACAAATTGAACTAAATGGTTAACCAGGACATAATAGATAAGATTTACTTTTTCTTTTTCCCCAGCATCTAGCCACTTTATCATAAGCTGTGTTGGTGATAAGATCCCTATAGCTTGTTAGGAAGACCCTCCGTCTCTCACTCCTGTCGGAGGACCTCCCACACCCCCATAAATCTGCCCCAGGCTCCCTCACATTTGTTTATGCCACCTTGCCCTCTAATCTGCTGTTTCTGCACTTCTGTCAGGAGAGACACAACCTAACCATTCACTGTATGCACATAATATCTCATACTTTACACCAGAGAAGTCACACTATAAACAAAGAAAACAGTGGATTTCACATATACCCTATTGACACCTTCGTTGGGAACTGCTGTCTGTTTGGTTCAGCTGTTCTTTATGCCTCTGTCAGAATGCTTATCTCCTTATTAAACTGTTGACTGAGCATAGTTCTTAAGAGTCAGGCTAGGAAAACTGAAACTTAGTTTCAAAGTGTGCTGGCAGTTTCATTTACTGGTCACTAACATTCTATAATTAGGTTATAACCCATTAGGTAAAATAGTCAAAGTTGGAGTTTAAACAGGATTATCTAGGAGCTGATTGTTCATTACTGCTGCATTGGGTCTGGAATAGTCTTGTTTTAAAGAAAAATGCACTTCGTAAAATAACTTAAAAAACCCAAGTATAGATATATTCTGTGTTGTATGTGTAGATTTGTGATTTGTTTCTAAAATAATAATTTTTGATTCCCGTTCCCCTCTGTACCTCTAGTTTTCATTTATTTTCTTCTCATCCCAAAACATTGATATTCAAAAGAATATCAGTTTACACAGTTGGTTACAAATATTTTTGAAGATACCAGGAGTTTAAAACCCCTAGAAGCAATAAATCTACTACAAAACTTTAGTTTTATAAGATGAAATGAGTAGTCAACTCATTGCTTTTTTTAAAAATCTAGATTATTTGACAATCAACAGTGAAGTGGGCAAAAGTTATGTACTAATGGGGGGAATAAAATATATTCAATGAAACATGAAACTGCATGCTCTGTTTCAGATCCAGAGTCATGCGATTTGTGGCTGATTAGCCCTAAATTTCACTTGGCTTTGAATTTAAAGCCTCTTCATGAGATATTTAGGCGCTGATCAAATTCTTTACACATTGAAAAGGAAGTGAAGTTCCACACACTACTGGAAATCTCATTTTTTAAGGTATTTTTCTTTTAGCACTTTATGGAAATATATTTTGAATATAATTCAACTGTCTTGGAAAGGAATTTACCTTTTAAATCAATTCCCAGATACCCAACTTTTGCCAGCGAAAGCAAGTTCTGCAGATGTTAATGGCTCATGTCACTACTGTGAGTGAATAGACAGAAAACATCGCTGGGTGTCTCTGGCGAGGACAACTGCCAGTCTCGAATCTCTCCTTTCAGTTTTTTTGTGCTGATCAGGCGTGGGAGCAGAGGACTCATTGACCATTTGTAAGCTGCTGTTTAACATGCAGAAATGCTCCATGAGGAAAATGTTTGTGAAGCTTTAGCTGCCACGCCTCCGTTGGGACGTGGAACTTAGGAAATAATACCAGGTCTGAAGTTTCTTTGCTAATAAAGGAACACCATGGGTTTTACAGATTATCTGCAAAACCTGCTTTTCCCATTGCTGTATTGCCAGGAATGTCACTATCTAGCGACTCCACTGCCATAAATTACGGCCAGACAAATACATACAGACTCGGCAGGTGGCAATATAAAACGCTCCCTTGTGGTGGCCGCCCTGAGGCAGCCTTAGGTGTTCATTGAAATTACTGGCTCTCTCTAAAGGGATTTTTTTTTTCTCTGAAACATCTGACTTCTTCCTAGCAAAATAGGACCTTTTCTTTCAAACGATTGGTCGCATCCAGGTTTTCTGGTAAGATCTCAAAACAATGTAGTGTTTATAATTTCCAGAAGCTTTGATTAAAGTCAATGAGGTGATACTTTCCCAGCACGTTGTGCTGGGACATGGATTTCTTGTGAATTTAAATAATCTCCAAATCTCCCCAGAAAGACTGGTATTTTCTTTCTGCATCCATGGCTTTGGTTGAGTCAAAGAAGGGCCTTTTATGTGTTTGTAGTCATTTAGGTGTTGCTTATTTAGCATGGGATAGGTTTCTAATATATCTTTTCACTACACATCAGACTAGCTTGAAATCCTTTCAGTAGACTTCTTTATTAAAGTCCTTTCTTCTTTAAAATACATGGAAACTCGAATGGCCAAATATTTGTATGAAAGTGTAGGGTATTATAGTAAAGGATTCTGTTCATATTCTAGTCATGTCTCCTTCTTTAAGAAAGAGATTGGAATAAGAATTTTTTTTAAATGCAGGAAGGTAATTTCTAAAAGGTAATTTCAATAGGAGAAATAAAAGGTAAAAATGTGTTGATAGCCTTCCACTTAAAAATTGCTCCTTTTCTTTCTTAAAGCAATAAGCGAGGCATTTTGCACTCTGAATGCAGACTTGCTCGTTTATGTGCAAATTACTTTGAATGTTAAGCTTTCTGTAAATATTTATTGATTTGAGGAAGGTTCTTAAATTTCAGGCTTATAGTAGCATTTGAACCAGCACCGAATATTATATACAAGGACGCTAGGAGACTGTTCACATTTACAAACGTTTACTCACGCACAAACATACCATAATTTTCTCAGCATTGATGACTACAGATACATGTATTACTACACCCTTCTGATCCAGGTCATGTCCATGGCATAAATTTGGTATGCATCTTTTTTCAGACCAACAAAGACTAGACTACATCTTCATAGTCCAGTGAGGCCATAATTTGAAACTTTGTGTTTAATAATTCCATATCCTGCTATCATACTCTAAGAAATCAGAAGGTGCTTCTTAGCAAGTAGTACTACAATAAATCACAGACCCCTTCAGGGAGAACTTTACCACCACCCAGAGTATCACAAATATGTATTTACATAATCCATATCTGAAAAAGGCCAAATGTGAAAACACAAGAGAGAGCATTAAGGTTCATCTTGTCATCTTGTGTCTACTCACAGTTAAAAAAAAATTTTTTAATACAAAAAAAAAAAAAAAACCAAGAGTGTAAAATCTGCAGCACGACTCTAAGGCATAAATTTACCTTCGTTTAAAGATGCTAAGTTCTTTTAAAGCATACACACATGAATGACCTGACTCCCAGTCTAGGGCAAATGTTCAATTTTTTTTTCTGTAAATAGATATAGCAAAGCAAGCAAGAATTTCAGATGCAACTCCGATTCCTATGCTTTTGTTATTGTTGTCGTTAATGTGTGTTACAACCCTAACACAATTTGGACTTATTTTTCATGTGCTATGGCTCCTTTGTTTTCTTTTCCATCTCATGAAGCAGACATTCGTTTTTATATATGCTCAATCATTCCTTTCCTCTATAAAGAGGAAAAAGATCAATGTGGGTACAGAAGCTGTTCTTAGGGAGGCCAGCCTGGGTACATATTGATAAATGGTGAATTTGTAGCAATTCATGCTTCCATAATGAGGTTAAATGAAACGTGAAGTGTGGCGAAGTCCCTGCAACTCGGATTCAAAAATTCACTTGACTGGCGTGCCAGGACTTCTTTCCTGGGACAGGTTTTGTTGCTGTTGCTGTTGTTGTTGTTGTTGTTGTTGTTGTTGTTGTGCTTTGGTTTTGTGTATGTGCTTATGTGATCTCACTGCCGGCTAGGCTTTTCACTCCTCTGGATCAACTTGATTTTTAATTACATTTTAGGTCTGCCTTCTTAAAAGTAATGTATGTATTATTGGTGTACTAATATTCACTTTAACTTTCTGTTTGTCTTAAACATGTTAAAGTTTCTTTTGTACATTGCCCTTTAATTTTGTATCCAGACTTAGTCTTCCATTTTTAAGAGAATTGCAAAATTTATTTAAAGAAACATTATGCTTTACACTTGGAGATGTGTTTTTAGTCACAGCGTAAATTCCAGTTACCAAATATTTTTAATATATAAATTCGCATTTCACATTCTGATGGCTATAATGATCAAGAAGTGCTAAAACGTTTATATACTTTTACCCTATTAATTCTACTTCTTAAGAATGCATCCTTAAAAAAAATAAAGGGGCATGAGGAAATTTTTGGAGGTGATGGATATGTAGGTCACCTCCGCTATGGTGGCAGTTTCACAAGTCTACACATATGTCCAAACTTCCAAAGTGTGTATATGAACTGTGTGCTTTTTTTGTACATCAGTTATACCTTCAAAAAGCTTTTATTTACAAAATATAATAATCCGTCCTTAGAAAACAGCAATGTATAGGATTTCTATACAAGAATATTTAGGTCAGAATTATGTATAATACCAAAGCTGAAAGCAAATGAAATATCCTAAAATAGTTAGTCACATTATAGAAGATGTGCATCTATTAATGACATTTTAAAGGATATGTAACAACTTGAGAAAATTTGTATTTTAAACTATTAAGAGGGAAAGAAGCAGGACATGACAATATCTAACAGTAGGTTACCAATAAGGTAAACTTGTGATATATATAGATGAATGTATATAAATGAATCCAGCCAACACAGAAAAAAATCATAATTGTATTGTTATAGGAAATCATTTGCTAAGTAAACAAGTGTTCTTTTATAATAAAAAATAATAAGAATCTTTAATTACCAAAAGACAAATATTTTAAAAAGGAATTAATGCTCTAAAAATTTAATGGCTTAAAATATATTCCCTAAAGTACCTTTTAGAAAATAAGATTATATTTAATTTTTTTTAATGTATGATTGCCTATTAATAAGATTCTTTTTCGACTCGACAACTAAAACTAATTCTGACTTAAATAACAAATATCTTATGAAATCATCTCTTCAAATTAAAAAATAAAACATGCCATTTTTAGGAAAGCTGTGAAAGTCATATGTTAATATTGCTCTTCTGCAGTGGTTGAGTTTTCAGATTCTAAGCAATGCATTTGTTTTGTGTGTTCTCACTTGGGGACTTGGGATTGTTTTCTTCCTAGATCTGGTTTGCCTTTGTTAATGGCTTCTCTGGACAGATCCTCTTTGAGAGATGGTGTATAGGACTTTACAATGTGGTAAGTTGAGGATATTCGATTATTTTTGTTTTATTAAGTGCTTCTAGATAAGAGTTGGCCCTGGGTTAGACTGCTTGGGTTAATGACCAGTCTGTGCCCTGTAGATGTTTACAGCAATGCCTCCCTTAACGCTCGGAATATTTGAGAGATCGTGCAGAAAAGAGAATATGTTAAAGTATCCTGAATTATACAAAACGTCTCAGAACGCCCTGGACTTCAACACCAAGGTAGGACTCGACGCCCCGCACATGTCTGGGGTGGGCGGTGGGACTCGCCCTCCTGTGTTAACTACACGGGCATCTGGTCTTCCAAAGCTAAGGACACAACTCCAGGGCTCTGGAGTGGCGGGTCATATTTGCCTCAGGTTCTGATATGGACTGAGAAGCGTTTTTATGTTTGTTTTCTTATAAAATTAACATGTAACCACAGTTCACTGGGGTTTGCCAGGCAGCAGTAAATTGGGTCTGAAAGGCTGACAAGAGTGTCCTTTTGGCCCTCTGGCTGGCTGTCTTTGCAGCGCTGTGCAGAAAGTGTCAC
>NC_043700.1:160206957-160244087 GCF_006229205.1 Suricata suricatta
CCATACCTCAGGCTCCACAATGCTCTCTCAAGAATTAACTTCCCAGCCACAGACTTGGCCAGGGTACTTACTCTTGCTTATAAACTTAAATTGATCCTCCCATGATTATCCAAAGCTATTCCTGGAAAGTCGCATCTTTTCAGGCCCTTTGCACATGGGAACTTGGACAGTCTTGCAGCCAAAGAAAAGGTAGTCTCTAGTTTCAGTGTGGAAGCGTCATTCCTTGTATCTTTCACTGTTCTTTTGTTGCTTATGAAGTATTTCATTATCTGCAGAGCCCACGCATTTCAAAAAGTCATCAGATCAAGCCAAATAGATGATACAACTTCTCCATCCTTTAGAAATTTATACACAAGTTGCCAACCATTTTTAATAGTAGCATTTTATGGATTGTCTCATGATTTCAGTGAAAAATCTTCGATTAAATCCCATCTAAGTGTTTTAAAATTCAGGGACAAATGGCTACAAAATGCATAGTTGTATACACAGCAGTTGCTGTGGGTCCCCAGTGTAGAAGCATTGTTGCCCTGAATGATGATGATTACGTTTGTTATGGTAAAAAGGGTCGGAGGTTCTGAGGTCGTGACAGGGGTTAACGGATTAGCATGTGACAATAAGTATCGGTCAGGAAAATGGAAAAGTAGAACTAATTTTTCTTGCACCCACCTGTGCTTTCTGTCAAATAAAAACTTGTGGTAATGACATAGTGAGGAGAAGAGACAAAGGTTAATGAGTAACACAAGTTCAAATGTGTAATGTATTGGAGCGTAAATTGGATCATACAATCCAGTGTGGCCGGGTGAGCTAACAAAGGAAATTGAGATCATGGTGGAAAATTTTGGGAGGCAGGCAACTTAATTTCTGTTGTTTGAACAGCTTAAAACTATTAATACATGCCAATTTTATTTAGCCTAAGTGTTGCTTGCAAGAAGCACTTTTAAATGACAAAACTGCAACTCTTCAAAGGACCATAAGAATTCTAAACAGGTTTTCTATAACTTAATCTTGCACATCCCCGCCACGAAGAAAGTACCAGCCAGACGTGCTCCCTTGTTCTTAAAATACAATCGATATAGAAAAGTACGAACCAAAACGATGTTATCGTTGTAGGAACTTTGATGTTGACGGGTGTTAAAAGTTAAAAGCCTTTTATAAATTCAGTGATAGTGACAATGCTTTATAGAATTACACAAATGTTATGCTTGTTACTTCTAGCATGTCATCCGTGTGGGGGGTGGGGAACGGAGTGGAGTTACATCCTTACCATTGGAAAGTTCACACTCCTACTACAGACGGGAAAGAGACAGTAGGGATTTCACCAAATTAGAGTCTCTTCAAAAGTCTGTTCTTCTGGAATTATAAAAACAGTTGCACCTAAGAATTTCAGGATCTACACATCTTTCAAATATTATTCTCCTTTTCAGGAAGAAATTTAAATGTTTCACACTTGGCTTTCGAAAAGCAAAAAAAAAATTTCAGTGAAGCTGAAAAAACATTTTGAGAAACATAAAAATAAATAAATGACCCATGAAGGTCTAGGAGGCAGAAAGTGTCTGTCAGTTCTATTAATTCACAGTGGTGGCCCGACAGAAACACGTTTTGTGCATCTAGCTCACAGATAAAAAGAAAGGTCAGAGTTCACAGAGCTAGTTTATCGCAAATGGTTCTCATGGATTTTTGTTTTCCCTCAGGTTTTCTGGGTTCATTGTTTAAATGGCCTCTTCCACTCAGTTATTCTGTTTTGGTTTCCACTAAAAGCCCTCCAGTATGGTAAGTAGAAAGGATATGAATGCTAAGAGATGACTTTACGTTTTTAGAAAAATAACTCATTGTCAATATATGTTAAAAATTATAGCAGTGTTTCATTTTATGCTGTTTTCCTTAACTTAAAATACACGCATCCAAAAGCTGTACACACTTTAAAGATTTTTATTATTCCTTTGGGAGCAAAGTGATTTAATATATGCAAAGCCTTTCTTCTCCACGTCTCACGTTTTCCAAACTTGTAGAGTTAAATTTTAGGGCTCTTTTTTTCCTCCATTGATGTAGAGCTTGAAGACAATAGCGCTAATATTTTATGTCATCCATTTATTATACCTTTGAGGCCTCTACCAAGCTCTTTATACGGAACCTGATCCGACATGCTCGTGTTTTCAAGTAGACACGAGCCGACGTTTTGAATGAGATTTTTAATATGTTTTTATGTTCATCTCGGAGTGGAAGCCTTTCCTCTGCTTGTTTTGAGGGAGTGATTTTACTCTGTCAGTCCTGAGAGAGGATGATGGTGAATCGCATATGCACGTAAAAATGATAAAGTGGCCACTTTAGAACATGATCCCCGTGACATTCCAGCTAGCACTGCTGTGTCCCCCAGAGCGGACCTTGCCTGAGATTCCCCAGGAAAGCAGCCAGCCATGGGGCCTCTGCTCCCAAACTACAGGCATTGAAAACACGACACCCCCCCCACACCCAAGAGGTCTGTTCATCCTTTAGAAGTACAGTCCTTCCATCTCCGGTCCCTTCTTGCCCTCCCACGTCCTGTTCTCCACAGGCAAGGTGGTCCTTGTAAAAGGGACCTGGACCGCATGCCTCGCTCCTCACTAACCCACCGACTTCTGTGGAGTTTAGAATGAAATGCACAGCCCTCGCCGGGGTAGCTCCACCTGCCTCTCTCTTGGCTGCGGGGGATGCGCTTCTGACTTCCTTTTCCGGATACCCCCTCCCTGCCCCAGGCCTGAGCTCCCAGAGAGCCACCAACACTGTCCCCTCTGCTCCTGCTCCTCCTCATTATCCTTTATCCTCTTCGTGAGATCTTTGCCTATCAGGGCGTGACATGTTGGCTCATTTTTTATTGTCTTTCTCCTCGGTTAGAATCCAGGTTGCAGAAGGAGTTGCCCGTGTGGTTGAGTGTTGCATTCACAGTGTTTAAAACGATACCTAGTTAGTGAACTGTCACGATTCATGGGTGCACATGGCATGTATGGGGGGAATGTTACAGGGAGGCCAGGGGCTTCATGTCTGAATCAGAGATTTTCATCTCATTTCTTTGCTAATTTCCTGGCCAGTACACTGAATACTTCTCATTTTCTAAGCCATGGACATGAGTGGTAAGAAAATCCAATTAACGTATAGCCTCTTGACCTGGATAGGCCAGGAGAACCAGAACAGATTTTGTTTTTGAGATAATAATGCACATGCCATAAAATTCACCCTTTTAAATTGTATAATTCAGTGTTTTTTAGCGTATTCACAGAATTGTACAAATTCACCATTGTCCAGTGTCAGAACATTCCCGTCACCCTATGCTCATTAGCAGTTACTCCCCATGGCTCCTCCTTCCCCCCTCACCCCCCACCCAGCCCCTGGTGTTGCTGTCTGTGGGTTTGCCTGTTCCGGACAGTTCATAAAAATGGGATCATGTAGTATGTGGCCTTGGTTCATGTTGCAGCATGAATCAGTACTTCACCTCTCCCGGTTGAATGATACTCCGCTGTATGGATTTACCACGTTTTGCTTACCCATTCATCTATTGATGGACATTTAGATTGCTTCCCCTCTTTTGGAGCCGTGGGATATTAAGGTATGGGGCACAACGTAGGACCTTACACAACTCCCCTAGGTGAACCTTATTTTCAGATTGCAAAGTCAATATAGGTATGAAAGACAACGCACGTCCATCTCTTGCTATTTCAGCATTCTCAATTAGAAAAAAGAAATTTAAGATCAAAAGTATCTCAAGCCAAATAGCATCTAAACCGCCTTAACAGTGACGGAGTTTGAAAGGAAATCTGCTCCTGGAGAGCAGACCCTCGGGCTCCCTGCGCGTGTTCGCCGTTTGCCAGAAACTTCCCGAGCCGGCGACCGTCAGCAGAGGCCGTTCATAAAAAGGGTGCTGCCTGTAGAACCCAGACCGGCCAAGTCAAGGGCACGCGTGCTTTCTCTTCTTGGGACTTGAATGGCATCTGGCATAGATTACCTTTTAACATACTAATGTTAAGGGGTTTGTTTTTTGCCTTGTTTTTAATTTTTATATTAGGAGAGGTTTTGGGGTTTTTTGTTTTGTTTTGTGTTAGCTCTTGAAAGGACAAGATACACAAGAAATGTAAGGCTATAGAAAGTGCAGCAAAATATTTATTTATTCACTTGCTTCTCAAAGTATGGTCTATAGACACCTGTAAATACCCATGACTTTTTTGGGTTGCCCAAGGTCAAAATTTCAGAATTTTTATAGTATGATCCAGACATGCTTTTTCTTTTTTCATGACTGATACAAAACCAACATGGGTAAAATTGCTGGTACCTTAGCACAAATAGTGGTGCTACTATAGAATGAACAGTATAGGCTTCCCTGCCAGGCACCCACATGAAAAACAACAACAGGGGCGCCTGGATGGCTCAGTCAGTTAAGCATCCAACTTTGGCTCAGGTCATGATCTCATGTTCATGGGTTTGAGCCCCACGTCAGGCTCTGTGCTGCCAGCTCAGAGCCTGGAGCCTGCTTCCAATTCTGTCTCCCTCTCTCTCTGCCCCTCCCCCTCATGCTCTGTCTCTCTCTGTATCAAAAATAAATAAAACATTAAAAAAATTAAAAAGAACAAAAAAGGCCAGTGTCACTTTAGAATGCCCTTGAAGAGGCTATAAAACTAATACCTTTGTTAGATCTTGAAACCTGGTGCACGTCTCGTTAATAGTCTGTGTGACAAGCTGGGAAGTGAACAGAAAGCAGTTCTGCTGCCCAGCAGTGAGACTTGGACCAGACAGAATGCCCGATGCCCCCTGTGAGTTGTGAGCTGAACCAGCTATTTTCGGGAGGTTACAGACTCCTGCCTGAGTTGAAGATCCACTCAGAGTGTCAAGTGGAGCCATTGACCTTAACGTAATCAGAGCACTGAAAGTTCACCAATACTGTTTCAGGTTCTACATCATAACCTTTAAGAAACTACTTGTTGAGCTTTTGATGTAGTGTCAAAGAATATCATTAGAAAAGATTATTTTTTTAATTTTTTAATGTTTTATTTATTTTTGAGATGGAGAGAAAAAGACAGAGTGAGCAGGGGAGGGCAGCACAGAGCCCGACGTGGGGCTTGAACCCACAAACTGTGAGATCATGACCTGAGCTGAAGCTGGACACTCAACTGACTGAGCCACCCAGGCACCCCTAGAAAAGATTATTAAAACACTCCTCTATGACTCCATCTCTCTGTGAAGTTGAATTTCCTTCATATATTTCAACCAAAACAGTATGAAAATCCAGCTACCTTCTATTAAGCAAAACATTAGAGACATTATAAACATGTAAGACAATGCTGATTTTCTCACTAACCTGCTCAGTTTGTGGAAATATTGTATGTAAAATCCATTTATATGTATTGTGTTTATTACTATTATTTTTATTACTATTATTTTTAGATAAATCAATACATATTTTAAAATATTCTGCCTTAATTTCTAAGTTACTAAACATTGATAGATATAAACCACAGAAACAAAAGCTTTTGGGGACCCTCAATAATTTTTAAGTGTAAAGGAGTCTAGAGATGAGAAAGTGTGAGAACAAATGATTTACCTGAATCATCCAAATGCTGAATCTGGCAAACTCCACAACAGGTTTTTAATTTTTTTTTTCTCACTGTGATCTTGAAATGAATCTTTGGCTTCTTCATGATGACCCAGTCATGACCAGAAGGCTTATTAGTTGGACCCAAATGTGATTATTTTTGATAATATATTTTAGTTAAGGGATCTATGTAAACACATGGAAAACAGGAAGTGATCATAAGACACTTTCAGTTATTTTGTAGATTTATGAGTACGTTAATTTGGTTGGAGGGAAATTTGCAGATTAACTGAAGACACAAGTTTGTCCACAATGTCCTCCTAAGACATAGCACATCAGCTCCTATATCCCTAATCATGGAATACTGCCATGGAGAAAAGGAGTCCTCTCGATCACTGAGCCAATAAGAGCCTTTCCTGACTACTTCTAACCAAAAACATTGGAGAGGGTAGGGTCACATCATGGAACCCCTACCACACACTCCCAGCCCTGACACTGCTTGGTGCCTTGCGTATGAAACCTCATTTTAATCTCACAACTCCTCCAGGGTGGATGGTTTCACTTCATCTTTCAAGTGAAGAAACTGAGTTCTCTGGAGATTGATTATACACCAACACGATCCAACTAGTCACAGAACAAAGCCTGGTCTGTGTCTCCCAAATGGTTCATCCCATACTATAACATATTTTGTCCTTTCATTAGAGACTTTGAATAATATTGTCGACTATTCATATAAATAGAATATTGTATTGCATATACCATGAACTTTACATTTTTTATGGTGCCAATGATTTGATTATTCAGTTATTTTTCATTTTTTAATTTTTTTTAACAGTGATTCTGATTTTTCTTTGTTAGCTACCCCTCCCTTCATCTAAAGCCACATTTGTTAGCCATTTCTGGAATAACAAAATACTTTAAAATATGCCCGAATTCAGCCAGACCTAAGAGCCATATACCTCAAACCATAATGGTGTTCCTCAGTCTTCTGTGAGTTGCGTGCCAACAACTTTATTGAAAGAAAGTAAGAAGCCTCCCTAGAACCTTCATCTATATTGTTAAAAGAGTTCTTTATTAAAAATTCAGGATGTCTTCTGTCTCAATGCCCGTAACTTTAGGCTTCGCCTTTACACTTAGTTCGATTTTTTTTTTCCCATCTCATGGATCCTAAGAATTGGTGAACAAGTCCGTTTTCCTCCTTCATGTTGACTATTGGAAAAATTGTTTTTACTTTGTGACTCACATTCATAGCAACTGTGTGAGACTTCTTACCTTTTTTTTTTAATTAGCCTGGTTTCTGGCTCTATTGTGTGACACCAGGTTCCCCTTCTTTTGTTCAACACGTGTAAATTGATTTATCTTTGAAAGGATTCTGAAAGGACCTCATTTATTTTCATGTTAACAAGCCTCTCTTCCTGTCATTCAGGTACTGTATTTGGAAATGGGAAAACCTCCGATTATCTGCTGCTGGGAAACTTTGTTTACACGGTGAGTACAGAACATTTGTCTAGTTTGTATATAAAATCAAATCCTTTTAACTGTGTGCGTTTCTGGATTTAGGGTTGTTTACAGTTTGCCTTAAAAACAAGATAAGATAAGGGGTGCCTGCATAGCTCTGTCAGTTAAGCATCTGGCTCTTGATTTTGGCTCAGGTCATGATCTTGCAGTTCGTGGGATTGAGCCCCGTGAAGGGCTCTGTGCTGCCAGTGTGGAGCCTGCTTGGATTCTTTCTCTCCCTCTCTATTTCTCTCTGCCCTTCTCCCACTTATGCATGCTCTTTCCCTGTCTCTCTCTTTCAAGAATAAATAAATTTTTAAAAAATACTAATAATATAAATAAAAATGAAGTAAGATGTTTTCACTATTAAGATATTTTTTTATATTAGGTTATTAATATGTCATTCAGGCTCACTGACTTTACAGGACTTTGGTTGCTATTATTTTCAGTACTCTCTCTTTACTCTTAGTGCCCCCCATTTGCCCTTTTTCTCTTCTTTGTCTCTTTTTCCTCATTTTGATTTTACTGCCCTTGTTAATTTTTTTTTTTTTTTTTTGCTTTCCTGAATTTATGGCAAATGTTATCATAATGTTCTTGGGTGTTTAACCAGTAATTATTCTAGAGTCTTGTGATGACTGAAATGGGAGAGGAATCACTCTTTGGGGACATTTCATGGGGACACAAGGCATGGAACCCACTGTGTTAAGTCACTATCCAAACAATTAGAGAGGACACACCTGTGAGTGCAATCTCGTCCCTGCCATAAAGGGCCAAAAAATGTTTTAAAACCACCTTAACCTTAAAAGTCAAAAGTATCACTTGACTGTCAGCGCCTGAGATCACGTAGTTGGTGTCTGGTAAGTTCTCTACTCGCCTTCAACTCTGAATTCTCAGACCAACATTCCCTGCTCTCTAATCCTGGGTCCCTCCCCATGACCCCAAAATGAAGGCAGTGTGCTGTTCCGTGGCTATCAGTGTGGCTGGCTCAGTTGGTAGAAAAATGATATTAGGATGTTTAAATATTAAGTGTTTTAGTTACTGAATGATAGGGTATGAAAGCCATGAAGTGACAGAGGGATTACGTTTCTTCAGACATCTCCTTCCCATTGACGTCAACCACCTGAAGGAGTGACAGAAAGGGACGATATGTCTTGGGAGGAGGGAGCGGTGAGGGTGGTGACTTAGTCTCCTACAACATGACTACAAACCAGAAATAAGTAATTACTTGGCAGGGTAAGTGTAGAAATTAATCGGAGGATATATCATGGATGTGTTTTAGGGACGCATTCAGATACTCAGGTCTCAGGAAGCTGTTTTTCTTTATGCCACGCTACGTCTCTTAATTTTGAACTTTTATACAGCTTGTTAATGAGCACTTACGTTTTAACAGTTTTATTTCTACAGATATTAATCCTAAATTGCCATTAGATATCTTGCTGGAAAGCCCAAACGCTTCACTTGAACCTGACTTTATGACCCTGTGGGGAAGCCCCTAATGCTATTTGCAAGCCTTGAAAGGGCCTGAAGTTGAGCTGGCAAGCGTGTACTGACCACCGGTGCGAGGCTGACGTCACACTGCCACCGCCTCCAGCGACCACAAGTGCCCAGAATTCCTGTGACTCCTGACAGCATTTAAACGTTAACTATAGATAGGTAATAACAGATTAGAGTGCAGTGCCAAGCACTGTTCTTGGTGCTTGTACCCACACCCCTATGAGGAAGGTGATCGTCTTCAGTCCCCATTTACAGATGAAGGGGCAGAGACACAGATGTCAAGTAACTAGCCTCGTTCCTTAACCCAAGCGCCTAAGAAATGGTGGCACAGTGAGCACGAGTCCTGTGACTCCAGGGCATGTCCGGTCAACCTTGGTGCCACCCTATGAACAACACAAGGCAGTTTACACAGCAGGTCCCCTTACTGCAGAATCAGTAGCAGACTCAGTAATGGGTGCGTACATCACGGAGAGCGTAACAGGCTTCAGTATCCTAATCAGTAGGGTTTTAAGTACGTAGAGTTACAGAGTTAAGTGTTTAAATTTCTAATTATCCAGCTACATTACTTTTAGAATTTATCTTTAAAATTTTGAAAGTAGGAGCTTTTTTAAGTATTACAGATGGTATTTTTTAATGTTTTTTTTAAAAAATTAAGTTTATTTTACTTATTTTGAGAGAGAGCACGGGAAGGGCAGTGAGAGAAAGAGAGAGAGAATCCCAAGCAGGCTCTGTACTATCAGTGCAGAGCCCAATGTGGGGCTCAAACTCACGGACCATGAGGTCATGACCTGAGCCAAAACCAGGAGCCAGTCACTTAATCAACTGAGCCACCCAGGCACCCATTATGGATGATATAAATTAAAATCAAAGTACACTTGAATCCAAGTTACTGCAGGTGTGTATTCACTGGTCGTGAGTTGTACGGGAAACAGGCCGCCACAGGCCTCATGAATGGACCGTGAGGCTGTGCAGGTGAGGAGGGCAGGGATGGCGACAGGAGTGCAAAGCCACTACGGGCAGTTCTGACTGGCCATAGCCACCATGTGCACATAATCCGCCTGTTTCCTTGCTAGGTGGATGTACAAGGCAAGCTGTGAATCATCTACCAGTCCCATAGTCTAATACACAGTATAATACCTGCTCTCTATAAACCTCATTTTCAATCATTGGAACTGTCACATTTATGAAATAAAATAATGTTTTCCCTTCTGTCTTAGTTCGTGGTGATAACCGTGTGTTTGAAAGCTGGATTGGAGACCTCATATTGGACATGGGTAAGCGTATCTCCAACCAACCAAGGCGTGTCACGTTTACTTGGGTGTTAACTGCAGACATCATTGTTCTTTATTCTGACCTTGTGTGTCCCTGGGCCCTGGTCCCACAGACTGTTCCTCGTGTGGGGTCGTGGGTGGAAGGGGCAGAACTGGGGATTCTAGTTTGTCTGCTTAGGAAACAGTGAATAAAAACTTCAGTAGGTTTATTGACCATAAGAATTTCAGAGCCTTTAGTATATTATAGTATATTATTGTGTATTGTGAATATCCCAGGAAGGAGAGAGGCTTCCAAACTTATTTGACTAAGACTCTTTTCTTAGTAGAATGTGTCACAAGATGCATTTAGCAGAAAACCCATTGGAAAATGATAATGAAAACCAGCAATGTTAGCAAAAGATTTGTCCTCAGACGTTTGTAAGTATCCAGTTCAGAGAAAGACCAGGTCCACTTTAGAACATTAGTTTTGCAAAATCCAGGTAGAGAGACCCAGGAAACATAAAAGAAATTAAAGTTTGATGTTCAGGAGAAGGATGGCCACAAGGAACATGGAGTTGACGGTCATCGACATACAGGTAGCATTCTCCCACGTGTCTGACTTCTCCCAGAGAGAGCATGCAAAGCAAAAATAAAGAGGGTTAAAGATGGTAGCAGGTGAAAAAGAGGAGAGTCAGAGAGGAGAAAGCCCAAAGGAGGCAGAGACAGAACAGTTCTAAATGCCAGTAGCACAAACATCCTAGCCATGGTTGGAGGACATTAACATTAGCTCTAGCGAAGGATCCCGTTAAAACATGCACACATCATTATTTAGAAATTCCTGTAGGTACTTTTTGATGCATGTGGTAAAAAATTAATAAGGGAATTTGTGAAAGCATCATTAAGTGTTTGTGGACCCAGTCTACCTAAAAGTCTCGTGACTCAGATTCTCTTCCTTTACAGTTCAGCCACATAGCAATTTGGGGCAGCATCGCGCTCTGGGTGGTGTTTTTTGGAATCTACTCATCTCTGTGGCCTGCTGTCCCGATGGCCCCTGATATGTCAGGAGAGGTAATGTGTCCTGATAACTCATGATCCAACAAATCTTAAAAATTGGTGTTCATTAACGAACCTCAATTGTTTGGTGTGGATTTATACTAAAATGGTATTTGAACATTTAAAAGCTATTTTTAATTTCCACAGTTGCAAGTGACAAATCTTGAGGGAACATTTTAAACTCAGACATCCTACTTAAATCTGACTTTCCCTTTCAAAAGCCTAGCTGGAACACTAGAACGTGGTGGTCAGGAACTTGATTCATGTTAAGAACCTCCACCTAGAAGATGCCATTTTAAAATGAGACTATAAATCCACAAATATCTTTTGGGTCAGAGATTTGGGGAAATGGTGAGCTGACGTCTTTGGGACAGTCTGTCATTTCTTCTCTTACCTCTCATTCTAGGGAAAAGTCTACCGTCACTAGATTAAATGCACTTTTAGAGTCGGCTTAATGAGATCGGTTTAGTTTTCATTTTGGACGAGTTAGGGCCTCTGACATTTCAGCCTTATCACAGTCCATTTTCAGTTCTGTCTTTCAGGTTCTTGTTACACTGGTAGGAATTGAGTTATTAGGTGTTCGTGGGGGAGTGTCACAAGATCTCCTTTCCTTCAGAAGAGATTCCAGCAGTAGGAGGGTTTATGATTTCAATTGCAGGAAATTTGACATAAAATGTATAAAAGAAAATGTGGAAAACATTTCAGGATTTCCTGTGACCTCACAGTAACTTGCAAATCACGGAAACGTGAGCTCCGTTACAGTATATTGTCCTGCAGCGCAGGAAAGCTTTCCAGTGGTTTCCATGAATTTGTTGCCCCTACATACTGCCTGAGTACCTTTCACTTTTGACAGTCTGGTTTATAGATCATTTTCATGAAATTTTCTCTGACAGCATCCTGCTTTTTATAAATTAGCAGAATGCAGACACATATGAAAAAAAATGTTTGTGGTTAAATTTATTAGAGAGAGGCATTATATACTATTACAGCAAAAACCAGACGTATCGAGGAACGTGTACTTCCTTCCACGAAAGGTGAAGGCCTCTTTGGAAATGTGTACCGCGAACTCTAGAAAATTTACAGCATGTATTTTGCGGAAACCCGAGAAAGCTGTGAATGCATCTGCATACCTTGGTTTGAGTCCTTTCCCCCGACATAAAATCAAAGACTGTATGTGTCTGAAGATCCCACTCGGAAAGTCAGTTCTTTGTTCTTTGATGTGCTCTGTCTAACCGGGCCTGCTTTTCCCAGGGTTAATTCCCATTTAATATCATTTTCATTAGACCTCGCTTTACCTCACTTCTTATTGTTTTATCTTCAAAATGAATGCCACCAAAGATGTTGAGATTCAGATAGCTTAAGCCACTGTAGCCAAGAGCTTTGATGACAAGAACAGAGGTGTTGACCACCGACTTCTAGAACAAGTGTGAAGTTTGATTGGCTTTTTGCCAAACAAATATCATTCTCCCCTTGCCTGTAGAATTCCTGGTATTACCCACACACAGAACTTAATATCCTCCCTTGAGATTTGCGGTGATGCTGTGTTTAATTCAAAGTGAAATGGATGTCAGTCCTCCATCACGTTTCTCTTCACTTCACATACAGTGGGAAGTGCTAACAGGGATTCTTTTTCTTGTTGTTTTATTACTGCCGATCCTTTGAATACAGCGTTTAAGTAGTTGGGGCTCCATTGAAAATATGAAAAACAGATTAATTTCACTGTAGGCTTGACTAGTTCATCCAAAATGTAAGGCTGTTGAGTTTATTCAAAGAAAAGAATGCTTTAGGTTTATGTAGTACTTAGTGCTTAACAGCCTTTTGCTGTGTGTGTGTGTGTGTGTGTGTGTGTGTGTGTATGAGTGTGTGCACATGTGCAAATGAGCCTCACAGCAACTCTCAAAAAAGTTTAACAAGAATGCCACTCAGATTCTCAGGGATAGAGAATCTACATTTACTGTTTCCTGGGTACTAGGCTAATAAATCGCAAGAATATTTGTAGCAGTACTCAATTTTTGAACTTTTGTTTTTTAAGTTTATTTATTTATTTTGAGAGAGAGAGCAAGCGTGCATAAGTGGGGGCAAGGCAGGGAGAGAAAGAATCCCAAGCAGCCTCTGTGCTGTCAGCATAGAACCTGACACGGGACTAGAACTCATGAAACATAAGACCATGACCTGAGCTGAAATCAACAGTCAGACATTTAACCAACAGAGCCACCCAGGTGCCCCAGGTTTTGAACATTTTTATTATGTGTAGAGAGTCACTAGTTCTACTATAATCCAGTTTAATATCAAAAGGTAGTAACTACCCTTAGGTTTATATTTTTCTAAGCTTAAAATTCTATATTTCAATGAAGAGTATTTCCAGATACATACATATATACAGACATGAAAATATATGAAAAATTTATTTATGTACCAATATTTATATCTATATGTGATATATATACATATATATCATTAGCCAGCCATCTTGAATAAAATTATTTATTCATCTGCTAGCTTTCATAGCAAAATGGTATTATAGTCTACATATTTATTATTGGGTGTTACATATGGTAATATATTACTATAAATAACATCAGGATAAGTATAAATATCAGCATTCCTCAACTTGACGTGTTTTATGTAATCCACATAATGGAACATGGCCCAGGCAGCCCCCAGGACATCAGGCTCCTCCACAAAGTTCGTGGTGTGGTGTGTAGTAACTTTCTGTCACAACCACTACCGAGTCTCAGTGTCTAATCCTAAGACTGTACCAAGGATTCTAGTTCTTTCCTGTATTGTGGTGGCAGCAGTTCCTCCCAAAATGAAGCAATTAATTAAATATGTATGTATGTTTGGTTGCCTAAAAGCTTAATAAAAACCAACAGGCATGGTCCGGAATTACTAGAACCGAACACAGTTGCTTGTTGGCCCATCCTGGTTCAGGTGATATTTTAGGGGATGGTGATACACTGTGGTATCAGCAAGACAGAGCAGTTCTTCAAAAAGGCAACCAAGATATAGGAAAAATAATATCTAATGTATATTAAATTCTTAATGTGTATTAAACACTGTACCATGGAAACTTCTCTAAATACTTTATATGCATTCACTCAGTCACTACATGACCTATTTGTTGAGATTCTTCAGTCATTCAGGCACTGTTCTAGACGCTGTAGATTCATTAGTGGATAAAATAGACAAAAACTCATGCACTTCTCAGCTCACTTTTCTAGTGGAAGAAGACAGACAAACAAGTGATAGATATAATATATAAACAGGTATAAGCATTATAGAGAAAATTATAGCAGGCAAGGGGGGCCAAGAGCCAAGAGTTCAGTCGTGTTTCCCATATGGCCTTATGGCTTTGACTTATGGCCAGATCAAGAGCCAAGGTGCCAGGATCTGACTTAGGTTTTCATGGTAGGACTGTGGCTGCTGTGTCCTAAACCTTTGAAGAGGTTGTCACAGTAACCCAGGCGAGAGATCATGGTGGCGTGGGTCAGGAGGACGGCAGGTGGCCAGACTCCAAATCTCCTTTGAAGGCAGAGCCAGTTGGGTTTGCCGACAGATGGGACGGCAGGAGCGAGGGTAAAAGAAGGCAAGGCAGAGCCCGTCGTGTTGTCTGTGAATTTCATTAGGAGTGCTTGTCCTCTGTTCCCGGATCCTCCCTGCAGACCTGTGGTTATAACCACTTCACAGGTGAAGAAACAGAGACACAGAGAAGATACAGAGGCAGATTTCAGCGCAAAAAGAACATCTAAAGAGCCCATATGTAGTGACATCTAGGGGCAGAACAGGATGAGGGCTCATGGGACAGACCCATTATGGGCCCGTCGGCCACTAGTGTTACGCAGAATCTACCATCTGCACATCCAGGGCCGCCTTCCAACTCCGAGGAGTCAGATGTTTTGTTTGCTTCTCTTTGCTCTGTTCTCTCTGCAGGAACAGCTTAAATCTTGCAAGGGCCCAGACTCTTTTGCTCTAGTTAACGAGATCTCGGGGTGCAAATTGTACACTAATTAGGCAACTTACAGGTACAGGCCTCCTGCTTCTATATTCAGCTGGACACGTCTTCACACCTAGGTCAGGATTTCACAGTCCCTTCCAACTTACATTCTTAGTTCATCGTGGCAGCCCCGTCTGAAGACAGAGTTAGTTCTTTCAACGTGTTTAAAGAAAATCGTCCAAACACTAAGAGGGGAAGGGAAGGGAACCAACATTTAGTGTGCGCACACCATGTTCTCCAGGCACTGTGTTTGATTTCAAGCATTCCTTGTTTTATTTAAACCCATATAGTAAGCCTCTGTGGTAGGCAAAGCAATAGCAAGTGATTTAGAGAATTTACCCCCGGTTTCATTTTCAAATTCCACTGGTTTCCTCCAACATCCTAAGGATCGAGATACCTTCTCTTTGCTATTCCTTACTCCCAAGTGCGAAAGTCTTTTTTCTGTGCTTTCCTTCGTGCAGCTGTCTTCCCTGCACTCCCTTGATCCCCTGATTTATCTGTTTCCTGGGATACCTGAGGCCCTCATCAATTTCCTAAAGTTGGCCAGTTGCAAACATGTACCCATCTCTTTTTAAAAGGACCTAAAATTTTAACTCTCTCTTTTCAACACCTACCTAATTCCCTAAATACATCGGTAGAAATTCCATCTCATTTCATATCCTAGATTCTTGCCTCTTCTTAACAGTGATATCAGTATAAATAATACCGTTCTCATTTTTAAAAATTCACATAAAACTGAAAACCCAATCATCTCATTATCATTAGAAAATATACAGTTGCCACTCTGACAGTAATAGGGCCTCATTTACTGAAGGCCAGACACCATTCTAGCACTTTCCATGCCTTCACTCACTTAGCACTATGAACATTTAATACAACCCGGTGAGGTAAGTTCTATTATGTATTTCACAGACACAAGGTGGTTACATAATGTTGTCAAGGGCACAGAGCTTGCGAGTGAACTGCGATTGGAACCCAAACACAGACTGTACACTTAACCTCCTTACACACTGTTTCTTCTACGTTTCTTCTCTCCTCTCCACTAAGGCCTTTCCTCCCAGCCTCAGCAACCTTAAAGATATTAGATGCCTTTTCCTGTCAGTGCCACCAATCAAAAGACTTTGGTGTGGTCAGTAAACTAAGCACTGTGCTGTCTATATATATTATTTCTATCTTCAGCTGTACTCAGGAGCTATACTCATTTATCATGGATCGAAGGTTTTTTTCACTCCATCCGATGGTTTCTTCTCCCTTTACTTCAACACATTCTCCATGCATGAAGTTCCACAAATCTGTTCCCCAAATATCTCTGAGTTTAATGCAGTCCTCAAGGACTCCAGCTACCGCCAGATCGGTGGCTCTTGGTTGGTGGCGGGGTGTTCCCATTTGGGAACATTCCTTCCTATAGTTTTGCACTTTGTTTCCGTTATAATAATTCTCCACCTCTATCCAGAACAAAGATCCGATGATCATGATTAACAAATATCCCAGTACTACAGATACTGAAATATTTAACTATTACGAGGGAATGCCTGATATCGGGGTGGAGGGCAGTGGATGATGCAAAGGTACAACAGCTGACAATGAGAAATGATTGAGCAAAGGAAAAAGAAAATAGTGTGACAGGCTTGGCTGCGACTTTAAAAATGTCGCTGTCTTCCTCTTCGCAAATATGGTTGTGATTTAAGAGAAGGACTTTTTTTTTTCAGACCTGACTTGGATTTTTTCACACCAGTACAACAATTTATGGGGCAAGGTAGACCCTGGGGAGAAGTGCTATGTTATATAAACATATGCTAGCCTGCTTTTCCGACTTGTCTAGATGATGTTACCGAGTATTTGTTTTCTTTTCAGAAGAAAATATTTTAGTCACTGTGATTAGTACACCAGATTAAAAACTGAAAAGCAAGCTACATCAAGGATCATTTCATATCACGATTAATACCAGAAGCTTAGTTTCGGCAAAACGTTAAAATTTATCGTGGCTTTGCAGACACGCGCTGTAAAGTCCTCCCGAGTGCCATCTGGTTCTGCTCTCCCTGGCCTAAGGGATCTATAAAACTACTGAAGGAAATTGAAGTTAAGGAACAAGCATGTGTTTTACAGAATTTCAGATCTCTTGATTGAGGTTTGTAAAGTCTTTCTGAAAAACAATAAAAATCTTTGTTGAACTCTTTGGTGTCACCCCTGTAGGAAAGGTATTAATAAATGACATTAGTGTTATGATTTTACTAAATTGTGCCATTGCCCACTTTACCAACCACAATAAATTACTTTACATATGAGGAATTTCCTGGTGGAAATAGTCCTTATTCATCTATCAGCTTTTAATTACCCAGATAGCATGTAGTAATTTATTGGTCACAAGATCAGCCCTGGCCGATGGGGTGGGGCAGTGTTATGATACAATGAAGTTTCATCCAAGATGACTGTACTCAGCCAAGGAGCCTGGAGGGAACAACTACGCCAGACTCTCTCAGATGTTCTTCAATGAGCCAGCAGTTGGGAGCCCATCCAGGAAAACATACCGTTGGTCAACAGTCCTCATGCCCCTGATTGTAAATGAGACGGGCCAGACTTTCATAGCCCTTAAGGCAGCTGGTTGCATAGCTGCTTCCGAGCCTATTTTGTAGAGAGAAGCCTATGTAGAAACACGAGGAAGCAAAGAGAGCTATGGATTTGAGAACTGTAATGGCAAATCAGGACATTTTGAAATGAGAGCTCTCTTTAGAGTCCTTACGAGAACTGGCCTTGCTTTCTGTAAGCACAGCATCTTTTCCAACAGTGCAGAGCAAGTGTATATTGATTGACTAACGTTTGTGTTCGGCAGTGGAGGAAGCCGTGAACAGAGTTGGTTCTTTCCCTTGAGAATCTCCTTGCTAATGAGGGGCGCCTGGGTGATTCAGTTAGTTAAACATCTGACTCGGTCATGATCTCATAGTTCATGGGTTCGAGCCCCACGTCTGGCACTGTGCTGACTGCTCAGAGCCTGGAGCCTGCTTCGGATTCTGTGTCTCCCTCTCTCTGCCCCTCCCCTACTCACGCTCTGTCTGTCTGTCTCTCTCTCTCAAAAATAAATACACCTTCAAATTTTTTTTAAAAAATAGAATCTCATTGCTAATGAAGGGATGCTGATTTCATAACTGCAAGAGATGACATGGGGCACCCAAAGCGCCATGGCAGGGAGCAACCCACAGGAAACTGGACAAAGCTGGCTGTCGATGTGACAGAGCTTGACTGTTCTCTGGAATCAGTTCATTCTTGTATTCGTTCATTCCGTAAAGGTGTGGTGAGTGTTTAAGGGGTGCTAGGCACTGGGTCTAGGTAATCCATTAATTAGGCCAGATCCCTATTACCATGAGGGTGGAAGAGACCAGGGAATGGGAGGGAGAAACAATCACTAAGTCAGTTAACAAATGACTGAAGGTGATCACAAAGTGATAGGAAGAAAACTGGGTGATATGATAATGGGCAGGACAAAATGTCTGCTCCAAAAAAAAAAAGTCTTTTTGAAGAAGGAATGATTAAGCTGAAACTCAAAATGATGAAGAGCGGTTCGGGGCTGACGGAACAGCAGGTGCCTGCGCCCTGAGGCCGGCATGCTGGGCCGGAGAGGCTGGGAGGGAGTGCTCTGAGGAGTCCTGAGACGGTGGAGGGCAGATCACCTCATCCCCGACCTCAGCATCCTCACTCATAAGACCCGCACAGCTTGTCTCTGGGAGATGTGCCTGGAGCTCCATCAGAAATTCTCATAAAGGAAATCACAAATGTCACTATGATCTGCTTCAGTAAAGCTCATAACTGAAGACATTTCTTGTGTGTAAGATAGATCATCAGTGAGTGGTCAAAAGCTACTTTGTTCCATGTTATTACTTTGGCTTCCTGGCATGTATCATCCAAACCAAGTTATTTTATGGCATATTTTCTTGATGTTAAAAAAAAACAGTGTGTGGATTAAATGATGCCAGCTTTACTTCTCTCTCATGTAAAAGAAGTTTGGTGATGGCAGGCAGCCCAAGGCTGGCGCGGCAGCTGCACTGTCCTCAAGAACCAGATTTCTTGTATTTGGTGCGCCACCAACCTTATGTACTTCCTCATAGTCCAAAGTGGCTGCTTCAGCTCTAGCCATTTTACCAACATTCCAACCAACAAGAAAGGGAAGAAGAAAGATTAACCTTTTCTCTTTGATACTCTTTCCTAGACAGTGCCCACCACATTTCCACTTAGATCTCATAGGCCAAGAGTCAGTAACACGGCCACATCTAGCTTCAACAAGAGAGCCAGAGGAATATAGTGCGAGCTAGAGAACAAAGTGTCCAGCCAAGAATCAAGTGTTTACATCTAAAAAGAAGAGAGGGGATATACTGGAGAACAACTAGAAATTTTTGCCATGAAGATCAGTAATTTTTCAACCTAAGCCATCTAACAACCGTTCTATGTCTTTCTTATAGCTAAGTGCTTTTTGAATTTTTGAGTTTCTTAAAAATAATTTCCTAAAAGAGATGCTAATTATGTGACAGGATGGAGATGTTAGCTAATGCCAATGGTACTCATTTTGCAATTTATAAATGTATCAAGTCAACACATCATACACTTTAAAATTTTTTTAATGTTTTATTTGTTTTTGAAAGAGAGAGAGAGAGAAACAGCATGAGCAGGGGAGGGTCAGAGAGAGAGGGAGACACAGAATCAGAAGACAGGCTCCAGGCTCAGAGCCCGACATGGGGCTCAAACCCATGAACCGTGAGATCGTGACCTGAGCCAAAGTTGGAAGCTTAACCGACTGAGCCACCCAGGCGCCCCAGTGCATTGTACACTTTAAACTTAAGTTTCACGGATTTCATTACTAGTAATAAAACAATTGATGTTTTATGAGATGGTTTTTGAGATAAAGAGCCATCACAAAATTCTACAACCTGCGGGAATGATAGAAGAGGGAAACAGATTGACCACTGAGATAATGAACCCTCTTACACAACTTACCCAGGAACACTGTAACAGTTTAAAATTCTATTTCTTAGAATAAAAAGAATATTTGGTTACTAACTCTGTCCTCATTTTTTGGTACTTTTAAGTTTTTTAAATAGTACAGTAAGATTAAAACAAAACAAATTCTGTTCTTAATTATTTTCACTGTTCTGGGAACTAGATGCCTAGAAAATAAAGTCTTAGAGTCATATATATCCTAGCACTCTTGATTCCTCTTTAGAAAGATGATTTTGCGTGTTCAGTTCTCAGTTTATATGTGTAGAGAGAGAAACTTTATTTTTTTTAAAGTTAACGTATCAGTTCAAGCCCCAACCAACTCTTCCTGCCCTTCTTCTTAAACATCTTTCTTAATCATTTATTTTCTCATTACTCCCTTTGCCAGAGGGCGGAGACACAAATTCTGCTCCTGGCAGCATATAGCTCTAGTTGGAATATTGGTTCTGAGTCACTCTGGGTGATCCATGCCACCATCCGGAAACGTCCCCTGGGGGTGAACAAGCACATAAGTGCTATGAGCTGGTATCTTATTTGTATATTTGTCTATGATTTGGAGCCATTTGCATATTTTCTAAGATTTTTGCTTGTTTGTTTGGAATAATCCAAGCCAGGAGTTTCCTTTGTCTCTGAGTAAGCAAGAGCTGCTGGGAATAATTGCAAACATACTGGAGTTTATTGGAAACACCCTTATTTTAGCTGTTTTCTGGGTGTTCTGCCCTGTTTTTATGGACAAAGTAAGAATTCATGTCTAAGAGCCCAAGTCAGGGCAACATAACTGAGATTTCCAGAGTACCTGTGTGTTGGGATCGATCATGGGTGTCAGTGGATCACTAGGTGAGAAAAGAGTCCTGTTGGGGAAATTGAGTCTTGTGGATAAAATAACAGATCAACAGGTAATCACAGTGGATGCTAATTACTGTGGTCAGGATGCACAGGTGCTGGCAGAAGAGGGGGAGAGAGACTTTCCAAGTAGAGAGCAGCCCAAGCAAAGAAGGGACTTGGGGTTGCTGAGGCAGGGAATGACTGGAGCTAGAGCTGAAAAGCTAAGACTAGGTCACAGAAACCTGCTTAAATGTCATTCACATCATTACTGTAAGCCATGGCAAATGGCTTTTCATTATGATGAAATACATAGTATTCTAGAAAGTTCCTGAAATCACAGAATAAAGATTTGGGTCAGAGGACGTGATAGATAAGTGCTAATAGTAAACAACTAGGGGTGAAGAACATCCTAAATTTTGACGTGAATATAATATGATCTAATTGAAAATTTGTAAGCATTTTTTTTCAGCTAAAATAAGACCTCAAAGACCTTTCTCAGTGATAAGTACCAGAACATGGAGCGTGGCATGTGAATGCCTCTGTCTTTGAGTTTTATCAAACAGAGGTTTTGAGCTAGACTACCCGCCATGTGTAGCCCCCGAAGGATTTCAAGGGAAGTTCGTGTCTTCAAGCCAAAGTATACATGAGCTGGAAGTTTCTCTCTGGTTAAAGTAGGTGAATGCACCACTTTGTGCTGACCCAGTGATACTTAGTTGCCTCTAAAGAAAGGCTCAAGCCTCTGGGAGAGCCTCACACAACGTAGAGACCTTAGCAATGTCACACCATGATGTGTCCCACGCTTTGGACACACAAACATTTTCAGAAACGTTTGCAGGTTTAAATTCAAATAGCCCAGTATTGTCTGAAAGCAGCATTAACGTTGATGGGCCAGTATGAAGTTCCCATGCACCAGTGGTTGTGCTGCCAGGAGGCACAGTTCTGATACACATTTTATATAAGTAGGATACTATTTAGTGTATTTTGCCATAAAAATATAGATGCTCAAGTTGTGGATTTCAGTCCTCAGGGTACCAAAAGGATCCTTGTATCTCAGGTTCAGTGAATCAGCTCTCCCCGGTCCCCTGAGAGTCGGGACTGAGAACATGAACTCAGCGAGGAAAGACTACCTGAGTAACCGAGGTTGGACGAGACGGGAGTGGACGTGCAACACAGCAACACAAAGTGCCTTTTCTGAAGAAATATCCTGCTGGCAGAGCAGAGACAAAGCATTGAGGCGCCGTCGGGAGAAGAGAGCCACAACATGCTCGGAAAGATCCAGAGAATTCATATGAAAAGAAACAATAGCTGAACACCTGAGGTTGAGCACTGAATTTTTTTTTTATGAGAATGATTTCATGGAGAAGATGCTTACAGAGAAGACCAGAAGCATTGACTGAGACAGAGGAGCAGGCAAGAGAAGAGGTTAAGTGAGCTTATAACTTGCTGGATGGCTTGAAAAACGAGAGAAGTGGGTGATGGCAGGATGTGAGGACCGCCACCCCGTGGTGCAGACCGAGCCTGCGCAGGACGGGCTGCTCTACCGAGGTGTTTCGGAGGTGCCGTGGCCGGAAAGAACAATTACACTCTTGGGTCCAACACCCTACTGACGAAATCCCATGAAGCACGTCATGAGATATTTAAGTTATATATAATAAGTGCTGATTTTTCCCCAAAACTTGTTAACACCCTTGGAAAAGCCCTAAATCTCCAAAGATAAGCCCTCCTACACAAAGAAAACGAAAGGTCCCATTCACAGCAGCAACAGGAGAGACATTAGCCAGATATGTATGTGGTTAATGAGAAGAAAACTAGGAAATCAGACAAGTGAGAGCAGTACAAAGAAACGAGTTGAATAAATAAACATACCACGTTCCCGAACTCGAGGATCACTGTTGAATCGTCTGTTCTTCCCAATTAGAGAACCATTTGGGAAAAAAGAAAATACATCTTCTCCTCCTCATGACTGTAACAGCCTAGGAAAATAATGCTAAATGCAGAAAGAGAGGTTAGGATCTGACTGAAAATAACTATATTATTATATAACTATATTATTATTATAACTATTTTGAATGCTTCTCATATCAGTGAAAATTGCTGATATTTTTGCTTTCTAAAGTAAAATTCATAATTTTGATTGAGTAGCTTAGAGTCACTAAACACACTTTGGAAAATAGAGGAAAAGGTGAGAAAAAACAGCACTACTCCAGTGTTCAAAGGTAATCACTGTTAACATACTGGTCCAGTCTTTTTTTTAGCCCTTAATTTGTACACGTAACTTTGATTAAACAGTATGTTCTTTTTGTGTGTTTATTTATTTTGAGAGAGAGAGAGAGCAGGGGAGGACAGAGAGAGGGAGAGCCCCAAGCAGGCTCTGCAATGTCAGCACAGAACCCCACATGGGGCTCAAACTCAGGAACCATGAGACGACCTGAGCCAAAATGAAGAGTAGAATGCCTAACCCACTGAGCCCCCCAGGTGATCCAACAATTTATTCTTTCAACAAATACAAGTCTAAGGACTATTCTAGTTGCCAAGGATACGGCAGTCAACAAAATGGAAAACTCCTGCCCTAGGGCGCTGATATTCTGGAAGGAGGAGGAGGTGGGCAGGGAAAGGGAAACAAATATGTCTGTTCTGTAGCACAAGGGAAGGTAGCAAGTCCGTGGAGAAGTGTCGGGTAGGGAAGAGGATAGAAAATTCTGATGTGACAGTGGGGTGTTGTGTTAAGTGGGGTGATCATGGAAGGCATCACTGGAAAGGACCTTGAGCAAAGATCAGAAGACGTGGTGGGAACTGAAGCCAGGGTGGAAGGACTATGCAGTGGGCAGAGTATGGATTTGCAAGGGAGAAGGGTTTTGTTCTTAGAATCCTTGTAGTTTTTAAACATTCTTTATTTGATAAAATGTACATAATTTACTACGTATCATCTTAAACACTCAAGTCTATTTATTTATTTTGACAGAGACAGAACAATGGGGAGGACAGAGAAAGAGGGAGAGAGAGACCAAGTAGGCTCCACACCATCAGCGTGGGTCCCAATGCAGGGCTTGAACCCACGAACCATGAGATCATGACCTGAGCCAAAACCAAAAGTTGGAGGCTCAACTCACTGAGCCAGCCAGACAACCCCAATCATTTCAAACATTTTTAAGTATACATTTTGGCGGTATGAAGTGCACATCACCACCATCCATCTCCAGAACGTTTCCACCATCCTGAACTGAAACTCCATAGGCATTAAACAGTTACTCTCCCTTCCCCCTTCCCCCCAGCCCCTGGCCACCACTGTCCTGCCTTCTGTCTCCGAAGTTCTAGATGCCTCATATACAGGGAATTGTAAAGTGTATGTTCTTTAGTGTCTGGCTTATTTAATTTAAGCATAATGTCTTCATAATAATACGATCTATTATTGTAGCCTGTGTCCAAATTTCATTTGGCTAATAGTCAATTGTATGTATAAGCCACACTTCATTTACCCATGGATCTATTGCTAGTCCACCTTTTAGCTGTTGTAAATATTGCTGCTGTGAACATTGGTGTGGATTTTGTTAAGTCGAGCAGCGCGTTTTGCCAAAGACAGGATGTGCAGTTTGAGAAAAAAAGAGGAAGCAAAGGTGACTGCTAACTTTTTGGGCCAGACCAGCTGGCAGGATAAAGGTTGTATTTGTTGAGATGGGGAAAGCTGGGATTATATCATCTTCTTTTTATTTGACGCTGCAAAGTATTCATGTAGCTAATAAAAGTCCTCACTAATGTTGCTAGGAGACATTCCTTGTCTTCCCGCCCAGTCCCAGTCCTTTCCCGACCTCCCTCCAAAATGTTGTCCTTTCCAGTTATCCTACTTGTCCCCAATTCACTGAAATCTTTCTGTTGATTCCCATGAGAGAAGAGGTAGTTTTACATACCTCACTTTTAATGGAATTTGCTCAGCCTTTTTAACAGAAAAGATAACCTAGGTTGAAAAGGGATCATTAAGGAGCTGGATCAACCTCTTCTCCCACCTCCCCAGATCACATAAACACCTAGTTACAGCCGCTCCCAGCGCGACTCCCTGCCAGAACACAGGAAAACCAAATTGTAACTGCCCATCTCAGGAGCATAGTCCCAAGGCTCTGGTCTTTTGACTTTCAGTCTCTCCAAACACTGGATTGCAAGAACATATTTATTAATTGATCATTTTTTGAGCACCTGCTTGGTGGATAAATGCTTCGGTTGTGAGAATTCATCAAGATGTATTTCTTTCTCTTATAGAGTTTATGGTGTCACTGGAAGACAAAGAAACACCTAGAAAATGAGTGATAGGTACCACCAAAATGGAAGCCTAAAGCAGTGTCAACTTACCCAAGTCTAAGGATGGAAGTACAATCTGATGTGAAAATTCATTAAACAGGAGTCAGAGATAGAAGGGCAGAGGGCCGAGATAAGCCTGGGAATATTCCAAGAACTGAAACACGTGGATAGCTAGAGATGGGGGCTGGCTTAAAAGATGACGTGTGGGGAGTCATCAGAAGTCAGGTTGACGAGGTCTTGAAATCATGTTAAGGATTTTGCATTCTATCCTCAGGGTGGTACGAAGCCATTGAATGGGTTTAATGCAAGAACTGCTAAAATCTAATTTGCACTTTGCAAGTGACCCTCTGGCCTCAGTGTAGAGACAAGGATAGAAGCAAAGCATCACTGGAGTCAGTACATCTAGCTTGCAGGCTGTTAGGAGGACAGGCCCATTTTCGGACCGGGATGCTGGCAGCAGGGTTGGCATAAAGTACATAGTAGGTCCGAAGATACTATACACAATAGAAGCCGGTGGTATGAAGAGACCAGAATAGAGCCCAGTTTTATGTCATACCCAGTTGGTGATGAAGCCATTCTCTAGACAGAGTGAACAACAGAAGAGCAGGTGTGGGGGGGGAACTGTGTTCAATTTGAGATGTATTAAATTCAAAGTACCTGTGCAACGTTCAAGTTCAGAACTGGACAGTCTGAAGTACAGGCAAGAGATACAAGCCACGGGGAGAGATTGTGACTGATCGCCATATAGATCATAGAAACCACCAATCTTCCCAGAGAGCCTCCTGACCGAGTAGCAGGATATTTTACCCTTCTCTTTGTTTAGAACTTTCTTAGACAATCAGTTTTCTAATAATTGCAGTCTGTGAACAGCATCTTTAACAGCTTGGATAATATTCTCTAATATGGATATACATTTACATAACCAGCCACATGGTGTCCTATTAGTTTTCACTGATGTTTTGCTATTTAAAGACCCCATAATGAATATTTGCATTCCCCCAAATTAGCTCTGTGGGATGTGTTAGCAGAATGTGGCACAAGTATTCCATGGTGGATAAACACATTTAGAGAAACCTTCATTTAAAAAAGGTTTAAAACCAGAGACGACTGGCTGTCTCAGTTGGAAGATCAAGTGTGACTCTTGATCTCGAGGTCATGAGTTTGAGCCCCACATTGGGTGTAGAGACTACTTAATAAAGCAGGAAAGAAGGAAGGAAGGTTGGAAGGCGGGAGGGAAGGAGGAAGGCAGGTTGGTTCAGTAGGGTTCTTTACAGTGATTTCTCAAATCCTCAAATATGCTGCTTTGTAGTGTGACTCTTCAACAGGGTGCTGCTGTGGTTTGCTTAGACCTTTACAAAGCCTTGGGCCATAACATAAGCTTTTGGGGGGTAGTGCTCTCAAACTGGTGACCTCAGAAGTTTCATGGGATACTAACCTATATGCAAAAGCTGTCCCAAATTTTAGCACATAGTTCCAGAAATTGAATTATCTAATTAACAGGAATGAGTGTTTATGTACTTGATGCACATTGCCAAATATCTTTCCCAAAGGTGAGTACATTGCCAATGGGAATATAAATTGTTACGAAGAGCTGCTGCGCCCACACCAGCTGTGATAGTGAACTGTTTAACTCTGATCTAATGTGTAGTGTTTCTATGACTACAGAGAAGCTCAGCCCTTTTCCGTGGTATTGATCAGTTACCACTGCTTCTGTGAGTATCTTCTCTGGTCTTCTGCCTCTCTATTGGGATCTTAGCTATTCTTATGAAGGCAAATGGTCTACTTTTATAATCAGATCTTAATACAGCATTTCATATATCTGTGGCAGTCATTCTCCTAGTTTTTTGTTTATCATTTACTTTTTACTTATGTTCTCTTAAAACATGTGGAACTTATACATTTTTATGAATCCATTCTTTACAGCATTTCTTTTTGTAGTTTTTTTTTTTACTGTTTTTAAACTTTGAAAGGCCTTTTATAAAGCTTTATCTAGACACTTAATAATCACGTCTCAGTTTTTTGTTGTTATTGACATGAACTCTTAGCCTCCTTGGAATTTATATTAATTTATCTTGCTGCCCTCCCTGAAAAACAACTAAGCAAAATTTACAGCACTGTTTTTCAAATAATTTTCCCTTCCAAAATTAATATGCCCAGACAGTCTTAAATAATTTTTATGAAAAAGATAATTTGTCTCCATTTCCTAAACTAGCAAATTGAGATGAATGGCAATCTATGGATCAGTGGTCAGTTACCTTGGTCAGGTTCAGGCTTGAGACCAGCATGTACTGTGACATTAATAATACGACGAAAACCATTACATTTACCAGCTGACTCAGGCTTAATTCGATACTGTGACAAAAATTTTTTCCCTGAAGCTGTGGGAGAGATCACTAGAAAGTAAAGAAGACCTAGGGTGTTTGAAGAAATTTGAAAGGTAAATGAAGAAAGGAGAGGCTGTTAATCAGTGTCCGTAATAAAAGTAGCCACTCTGCAAACACCGCCGGGTTTAAAGCTTCCAAAAGTCCACTTTCCAGCGGAGGAAGCAGAGGCTGGGAGTCCAGGAAGGGCAGAGCCAGGACTCCTTCCAGGGCTGTTTATCGTCAGTCCAGCTCCAGGCAGGGTCCAAGGAGATAGTCTGAGCGCTCCCCAAAGGGCCTTAGCTTTTAGCCGGCGTCTGTACTTTATCCAAGAAGATTCCTAGTGCACCACTGACATTTATAGTGTGAAAGGAGGGTTAGAGTGAAGAACCACATCACCAAGTTGTACAGGCAGGTAGCACCTGTAAATTCTCTCTCCTACAAGACTGAACTCGGGGGCCCTGAAGGGGAAGAAGTGATCCTAGTGTGGGACGGGGTGCTGGGGTGTCGCCCCAGGTGGCCCAAAGGCAAGTGACAGCCCACTAAGTGTGCAGCAAAGCCCCCTCTTAATCTGGTCAAGCCCTTTGGCTTGGCTAAAATGCCCGTAAGCGCCTATTTCTCAAACGTTCTTTCTCTGCAAGTTCACATGGCAGTTTCAGAACAATTCCTCCTTCCTCGGAACCTGCGGTCTCAGGTTTTCGGGGAGCGATTCGGGGGCTTTGGAAGCCCGCGTTGCGCGCAGACAAGCGCCCGTTTGTTCCCAGCGCAGGCCTGCGCCCTCGGTTTACCGGCTTGGTGGCAGCGTCGGCCAGGCCTTTCTAAGTCCCCCGGGAGCCACTTTTGTGGCAGATTCCATTTGGCCTCACAGGGCCTCGAGGAGGGGCCGTGGGGGGCGCCTGGCACGGCCCACCAATCTCCCACGTTCGAGCAATTTGCAAACTGCTCCGGGAGGGAGCCCAGCCCGGCGGAACAGGCCGCTGCTGTTCCCCCATTGTCCGCGGGCCCGGGCGCCTTTCCCCAGCTGACCTGCCGGCGAGGGGCGAGATGTGAAAAGTTAGAGACAAAACTGGCCTCTACAGACGGAGGGGGAGCTTTCTTGTGCAGAAAGGAAGGAAATACCTCTGTGGGATTTTATTTTTTCTCCCCCCCCTCTTCATCCAAAAAATACAAAGAGACTCTGTCTTTAATGCGAATGTCGGCTTAAATCTTTTAGGTTTGGATTAACTCTGCAAAAGAAAAAAAAAAATCTGACAGGCTTTCAGATATGACGCAGAAAAACTTTTTTCCCCTCAATTCATGTTGTTCATTTGTAAAGCCAAAGGCTGGTGGACTGAATAGTGGGCGCCCGTGGTTCCCCATTCATAGTTAACATCACAATGGTCAGAATTAGCAGCCAGAGTCTCCACCACTTTGGCCTTTTCCACCAGCGACATTTAAGACAAGGTGGCAAAGGCAAGCATAAATCTTTCTTCTTTTGCCCCTAAATTAAAATAGATTAAAATTAAGCCAAGCAAATGAGGGCATTTTCAGTTATGTGACTTGAAATCTTAGCTACCTTTTCCTCCCTCCCAAAAGGAAAAAGAAATGTGGTTGCTTGGGTTTTTGTGGGGTTTGTTTGTTTTTTGGTTTTTTTTTTTTTTTTTGCAGTCCTTACCTCACTAAAAAGCTTCCTTCAATCTAAACAAATCCCACTGATTTGATAGACATTTCCTATTACATAGTAATTGTTGATTTTTGCTATAGAGGATGTCAGCAAACATGTTGAAGATCATGTTTTGCTTATAAAATAAAGTGACTTTTATGTGAATATTTTTCGTCTTGCCAGTGTCTAGAATGTAGGTGCAATTTCACTGAATCCACGTGGCCACACTTATTTTCTGAAATTCTTTTGTAATACCATGGTGTTATTTTGAACGTGCTCAGAACTATTTAATTCTGTATATAAGGAAAAAGAAACCATCTCATCCTTGAGCTGACCATCTATATCAATGAGCCCATGTTAATGCAAAAAAAAAAAAAAAATCGAAGTGGCAGCTCCTGATCTTTAGTTGAGGGTCAGAATGAATATGTAATATCAACCATAATTTAAAAGTAGTAATCTTCGTATTAGGTAAGGATTGATTGATTAGGAATGTTAGCATGTAATTGCATATTGGTGTGTAAAAATGAAACTCTAGATCATTTTTAATTCCTAAACCACACCTGGTTTAAAAAAAAATCCTTGTGAAGTTGAGTAGAGTGCAAACATACATGCATTAATTGGCTGCTTTTTAATGGAGTTACACTGATATATATATATATATATATGGGCTTAAATAGGCACTGCCAATTTACTCTGGTAAACAGAGAGCCTCAAAGGAAACAGAGTATTTCTTTTGGTTTTACTGTATGGCATATTCCTTTTAAACTCTGTTTAATCTAATTATATTACAAAGGGATTTTTATTATAATTGCAAATAGCTAATAGATTTATGACTTTTTTAAGCATAGAATCATTTTCTTTATAACCCAAAAGGTTCTGATATAGCCATTTAACATCTGATACAAAGGAATGATTATAATCATTTTCAGTACACTTTTCTTTGGGTTTTACACACTAGATATTTGGTTTGACTTTCGCAGTAACAGGCCATTCTGATACAAGTTATGGAACTCTTTGAACAAAAATTAAGATTATTCTGCCTAATGTCATAGATATCTTACTTTGACTCTACTATATCGTGATTTATCTGGATGGTTTTTTAATGTAATATTTTGTAAAAGCAAAGTTAATTTTTACTGGTCAGAAATAGTAAATTTAGTTTCTAACTAGGATTTATTTTACATGTTGTATTATAAGAGAATTTAAGCCAGAATATATTTGAAGTTTGCTCCAAAAGATTGATTTTGATATTCTAAGTTAAAAAGAAGGTCAAAGTTTATTACTCCACATACTGACCACAGTAATAAAAATCTCACATAAAAGTATGAAAAGATTTGGCACATGATAAAACCCTGCTATATTAGCTACTTAGAGGGGAAAGGGGGAAATAGATGTAATAAAGACATATTTTAAGCCATTTGCCTTTTGACTTCAGATTCTGCACAAGTTTGGATTTACTTATTGCATATCCTCTTACAGAATGAGATCTTTTTAAATTACTTACTTAAAACCATATGAAAACTGAACCCGAACGATGAATGTCTTAGTTTTTAAAATCGTGTTGTTTCTGATGGTTTACCCAGGCTGCCATGTTGTTTAGTTCTGGAGTTTTCTGGATGGGCCTATTATTTATCCCCGTGGCATCCCTCCTCCTCGACGTGGCGTACAAGGTGTAAGTATACCACTCGGTATGTGCATGAAAGTACAGACGTAGATCAGTCCTCCGGTTTCCCCAGTTATAACATCAGCTCGAGAATGCAGAGTTTGCCCAGTGGGAATTAGTAATATTGCTTAGTTCTGCTTGCTAGTAAAGAAGAAATGAGGGATTGAGAAATTAGAAAAGTAAATTAAAGACTGAATGAGAAGTCAAGCAAGTGCTTTCAATTAATAGTAGACAGCACATTTTTAGAAATCAGCCAGAAAAACCCAAGTAGGAGAAAAAATTCTGTTATCTCCAAACACATATATATTTTATTAATGAGCAGTAGTCATGGGGGGGGAAAAAGGGTTTTGCCTGCCTGTTTCAAAGCATATATAAAATATATCATGAACAAAAGTTTTACTAATTTTTCTCAAAGATTATCAGTTTTAAAATGTTATCTCTCCCCGTGAAAAGATATCCCTAAAGTTAATTTTATGATGCTTATTTAATAACTGTGAGAGTTTTAATTATTATAAACCTAAACCATTCCTCCTAAGACTGTTATTTCTGTAATTACATAATGCTCAAAATTACTGTAATTTTAAATTCTATTGAAAACTGATTGCTTGTGCTCTGGTTACTGTTGTACCTAGCAGCACATTAATAAACCAGTTTTGTAACATGTGAAGTCTTCATATGAAGATTTACATGCAAATCTGTTTGGGGCTTTTTTTTTTTTTCAGTATCAAGAGAACTGCTTTTAAAACATTAGTAGATGAAGTTCAGGAGCTGGAGGCAAAATCTCAAGACCCAGGGGCAGTTGTACTTGGAAAAAGGTAAGATACACACTGACTATGTTCTTTCCCAGGTGAGCTTTCATCTTACACTAGTGGTTGGAAATAAGTGGTCAAATTTTTATTTTATTTTATTATGTTTATTATATTTATTTCATTTTATTTTATTAAATCACTTCACATGGGGCCAGCGGTATAGATAGATTTTAGAATCAGACAGATGCGGATTCAAATCAAGTCTGTCACTCACTAAGCTATGTGTGACCTTAGCCAAATTGCTAAATGCTCTTTAGCCTCAACTTTCTTATCTAGAAAATGGGGGTAGTATTACCCACCTCATAGCTAGCTTTTATAATTAAATAAGATATCATTGATAAAGAAGGTATCTTGGTGTCTGGTGTTTAATGAACTTTAAATAAACAGTGGTTACCAATATTAGTGTGTTATTAAAATGAAAAGGGAAAAAAGACTTTTAGCTTGAAACCGTATCCGTAATAAAATAGTGTGTAACAAAAATCAGAGCTTGACGTAGGGCAAAGTGCCCCACAGGAGCAGTCAGCGCATATTAGGAACTGACCCTGGCATGTGTCATACATGAAGTGAATGATGTCTTCCAAGTCCTTTCCTCACTTCCACCCCCGCAAAAGAGCAAGGTTAGAAACCTAATCCAATTGACTAAATTCACAAAACAGTATAAGAAAGCAAGTAAACTTATTTGAAAGCAGTCTATAATAAAACAATTAGGAAGGTAATACTAGGAATTTACTTTTTTCTTCCCTCTTCACACTAACATGAGCTCAAGTTTTGTCTACACCATAGGAAATGCTTTTCTCGAGTGTCTGTCTTGTCATCTCGATCCACGGTTGTTACCCAGTTTGACAGGATTAAGTAAGTGTCAGACTGGGAACCCAAGCTGAGACCTTGGCTTCCAGCCTCGGCTCGCTCTCATCAGGCCAGGAGGGCTCATCACACACACACACACACACACACAACAGTCTGTGCCTCTCCACAGTCCCACGTCGGGCTCTGTGTTGACAGCTCGGAGCCTGGAGCCTGCTTCAGATTCTATGTCTCCCTCTCTCTCTACACCTTGCCAGCTCACGCTGTCTGTCTGTCACTCTCTCTCTGTCTGTCTCTCTCTCTCTCTCAAAAATAAATAAGCATTAAAATTTTCAAATTAATCAATCACCCCATTCTTTCCAGATAAGGAAACAGGGACTTAGACAAAGTTCTCAGTCCAAAGTAAAAGAGCAGGCAGGGCCTTGAGCCCACATCAGCGGGATCAGAAGCCCCGAACTCGTAACATTCACTCTTCTCCCTCCTTTTGTTGCTTTTTCAAGAATGAGCTGTAGTGGGAAAAACAGCCTCCACCACCATGCCAAAGCTCACGACCTCCGTCAGTTGGTGTCCTTGTGTATATGATGGAAGTGGTGACACCTCCTTTCAGGGTTATAAGTAGTCTCCAGCCATGTCCCCCCATCTGAGCATGGACCCTGGGGCCGCTGCCTGGCATGAGCAGTCCCCCGGTCAGTCTTGTGTCCCATTCACTCTGGCTGTAAAAAGGATGCGGTAGGACTTGTGGCTCGCAAAATTGTGAACGCAGCTGTTTACCAATAGCTATTAGGGAAAGACCATTGATAATACTGTTACTCCCCTGAGGAGACAGTTTCTTACATTTTTAAGAGTGTGGTACTTGGTTTTCCTGGTTTGTGGTTATACAGGTGACTTCAGTAGTTCATAAAGTCAGTTTGAGGGTGCGACATGAAGACCTCCAGGTTGTAAGAGTCTGTGAGTCTCTGATGTAGGGAGCTGCTTCCATTAAAAAACAGTAAGAAGGGGGCGCCTGGGGGTCTCAGCTAAGCGTCTGACTTCGGCTCAGGTCATGATCTCATGGTTCATGAGTTTGAGTCCCGCGTCGGGCTTTGTGCTAACCACTAGCTCAGAGCCTGGAGCCAGCTTCAGATCCTGTGACTCCTCTCTCTGACCCTCCCTGCTCATGCTATCTTTCTCTCTCTCAAAAATAAATTAAAACATTAAAAAAAAAACTGTAAGAGGGATGCCTGGCTGACTCAGTAGGTAGAGCATGAGTCCCTTGTTCTTAGAATCATGGGTTTGAACCCCACGTTGGGTATAGAGATCACTTTAAAAAAGGAAAGAGAGAGCTTAAAAGGAATGAAGTGGATTCCACCATAAATGACTAACTTCTCCATAGAAAATACATCAGATAAATTTCCGGCTTCTGCCTCATTTACCTAAAATAGTTATTCACCTTTTCTCAAGAAACCTGTGGTGTAGCACGTACCCCATGTAGCTGCAGCTGCCCGTGGGCTACCAGAAGGATGGTTCGGCACCACCCCAGTGCCTTGCTGCTGCCTGACAGCTAGAGGAGGAGGGAAGAGAAAGGATCTGTGAAAGAAGAAAAGTGGCAACTGGTCGGAAAAGTCTTTATGCTAAATAGTTACATTCTAAAGCAATTATAGGAATTGTCACAGTGATTTTACTACCAGGAATTTTTTTTTTTTAAGATTTAAAGTAATCTTTACACCGAATGTGGGGCTGGAACTCACAACCCCGAGATCAAGAGTTGCATGCTCAGGGCACCTGGGTGGCCCAGGTGGTTAAGCATCCAACTTCAGCTCAGGTCATGAGTTCGAGCTTCGCCTGGGGCTCTGTGCTGACAGCTCAGAGCCTGGAGCCTGCTTCAGATTCTGTGTCTCCCTCTCTCTCTGCCCCTCCCCACCTCAAAAAATAAATGAAGATTAAAAAAAAAAAAAAGAGTTGCATGTTCTACCAACTGAGCCTGCCAGGGACCCCACTGCCAGGGTTATTTTAGGAATCTTGGAGAATGAGATGGATGTAAAATTTCAAAAAAAGCTAATCTTATCTACATTTTCAAAGAGGGTGAAATTGTAATTTTTATGTAGTCTAGTGATATCAGACTTATTTTAGTTCCAAAACTGTGTTTTCTATCTCATCTTTGCACAGGCTGTTCCCCTCCCACACACTGGGCAGCCTAATTCCTACTTCTCAAAACCCAGCTCAGATGCAATCACCTCAACTTTTCTTACATTAATTCCTCCTCTGCTGTCTGGGTACTTCATGCTTCTGTCGTCACGTTTACATTATTGTATCACAATGTTTGTTTACCCTGTGTCTTTGTGTCCCCTACTAAACTGACCACCTTGAAAGAGAGTCCCCCTTTTTAGTCTCTTCTGTGACCCAGCACTGAGCACAGCTCCAGGAACATAATAGCACTTGATAAACATTTGTCGAATGGGTGATTGAATGATCAAGAGAATGACCTGAGGAATGAATGAATGAATGAATGAATGAATGAATGAATGAATTAATTAATTAATTAGTGGGTCAAAGGTTAGTGAGTAGTGTGTGGTAAATAGATGGTTGACTCATGGGTAAATAAAAATGCCCAACACAAGAAGACAGAAGTATACAGGTTACACTTCCCAAATTAGCCATGTCCAAAGAAGAACAGTGGCTTACCTCTTTGTCCTAGAACGATGCAATCTTGTAAATTGATCAGCCCCAATTTTTTTCGGTCTCCACTAAGCTCTATTATGAAGCCAAGCTGTACATAAAGGTAAACTGCATCAGAGAAACTGTAACTTGTAAGCACTGTATCCAGATTCGCACTTCTAATAATGTATGTGTCATGTTTACTCATGTTCAAAAACTGAAACATTTTGGTTGGAACAGCCTTTTTTAGTAGAAATAGGAGGTCACTTACCATATTATCCAGTGAATAAGGTATATTTACTCCAATCTTACACTGAAATTTGGGGAGATATGTTTCATCATCTAAGTATGGCATGTTGCCTTTGAACCTTGGGTTATGGCGGAATTCAATTTAAGTCTAAAATGTTGGGAGAATAAATGCAAGCCTTACCTCTGGCCACTAAGTAGCTATAGCTTATTATTTTTGGTTAAGAAAATAACTTCCATACTGTGAAGCCCTGTCTCCACCGTTAACTGTTTTGTGGGCAGGCTCCAACACTCGGGCGCACAAGCATCTATAATTCCAAAATACAAAAACCTTTGAAATTCAGTTTTTCCTCACAGGTTTATAGCAAATATTTGCTGGAGAAACCCAAACCGTTTGTTCTATAAATATAAAGGCATTGACAACGTTTATTCTTTTCTATGATATAAATATCCATATATTTTATAGCAGAAATAATATTTTTGGAACAGGGTCCTCTCCCATCTCACATCAATAAGTTGTATGTAACATCTTTTCTAAAACAAAATAACAAAAACAAATGTGAATTCAAAACCCCAATGCCTCCAAATAAGGGATGTTTACACGGGGCTCCTTGGAGGCCAAGCAGTTATCTTTGGGGATCTTTCACAAGCATGAGAAGCACATGTATACATCTTATAGAGGCAAAGGTGATGAGGTCCATCATGTTTTATTAGCTAACTGTAGACGTAAGCCAGCATATTATAATCAGCCGTTACTAAATAGAATTTTTCCCAAGGATCTTCAGGTCAGTCCTCATTAATTTGTCCATCAGTATAGCCCTGACCATTTTCTTTTGAAGACATGAAAATTCATCTTTTTTTTTTTAATTTACATCCAAGTGAGCATATAGTGCAATTTTGACTCCAGTAGATTCCAGTGACTCATCCCAGCAAGTGTCCTCCTTAATGCCCCTGCCCATTTAGCCCATCCCCCCACCCAGAACCCCTCCGGCAACCCTCAGTTTGTTCTCTGTATTTAAGAGTCTCTTATGTTTTGTCCCCTCCCTGTTTTTATATTATTTTTGCTTGCCTTCCCTTATGTTCATCTGTTTTGTATCTTAAATTCCACATATGAGGGAAGTCATATGACATTTGTGTTTCTCTAATTTCGCTTATCTTAATACACTCTAGTTCTGTCCATGTTGTTGCAAATGGCAAGATTTCATTCTTTTTGATTGCCAACTAACACTCGATTGTATGTATATACCACATCTTCTTTATCCATTTCCAGCGATGGACATTGGGCTCTTTCCATACTTGGGCTGTGGTCAATAGCACTGACTATATAGCCTTGATTTTAAAGAAGAGAGCGTGGAAATACAGAGGTCAGATAACATGGCGATGTGGATGATGGTGGTGGTGATTTCCCTCGGCATTTCTCTATATTATTTTTTTAAAGCAATTTTAACGTTGCTCCAAAACTAATAGAAAAGAAATGTTTTCAATTTTCACACTGGATTTCTATCAGTGTTACACGTGAACCTCGGTAGGGGTTTAAGACAGGAGCATGTCTCAGATGTTTCCCACCCCTCCCCCCATCACTGTGGTAATGGTTCTATCCAGAATTTGCATGGCTTGGTCTGTAAATGATGAAAGACCATAAAAACTTGAGTAACACTGCTAACGGTTGTGATTAAGATGGGGTTTTAGGGGCACCTGGGTGGCTTAGTTGGTTGATCATCTGACTTTGGCCCAGGTCATAATCTCGTGAGTTCAAGCCCCACGTCGGGCTCTGTGCTGACAGCTCAGAGCCTGGAGCCTGCTTCACATTCTTTCTCTGTCTCTGCCCCTCCCTGCTCACACACTGTTTCCTCTCTCTCAAATATAAATAAACATTTAAAAAAAAAAAAAAAGATGGGCGACAAGTACCCTCCCGCCACACTGATGGTGGGAATGTAAACTGGTGCAGCCGCTTTGGAAAACAGTGTGGAGGTTCCTCAAAAAACTATCCATAGAACTCCCTTATGACCCAGCAATAGCCCTGCTAGGG
>NC_043700.1:160244187-160265024 GCF_006229205.1 Suricata suricatta
GAGAAGGACAGATACCATATGTTTGCACTCATAGGTCTAACAGGAAAACAGGAGAAACCTAATGGAGGACCAGGGGGAGGGAAAGAGAGTTGGGGAGAGAGAAGGACGCAAAACTTGAGAGACTGTTGAATACTGAAAACGAACTGAGGGTTGAAGGGGAAGGGGGAGGGGGAAAAAGAGGTGGTGGTGATGGAGGAGGGCACTTATGGGGAAGAGCACTGGGTGTTACATGGAAACCAATTTGACAATAAACTATTTTTTTAAAAAGATGGGGTTTTAATGAGAGGGTATCTAAATAAAATCTTTTTGTTCTTCTCACAGTGTATTTAAGCTATTCAAGAAAAACAACTTTTTTTAATGTTTTTATTTATTTTTGAGAGAGCGAGAGAAAGAGAGAGACAGAATCTGAAGACAGGCTCCTCCAGGCTCTGCACAGAGCCTGATGCAGGGCTCAAACCCACAAACCATGAGATCATGACCTGAGCTGAAATTGGATGTTTAACTGACTGAGCCACTCAGGTGTCCCAAAAAACTGAACTTTTAACATGTCCATTAATGTTTATGTGTCACTTATACATTGTATAATGTGGCTTGATAGTAATATCAGTACCCATAAACATCAAGGTGTAGAACTATGTAATTTTGAAATGATGATTAGTTCCCAAAAGGTAGGATAAGACTAGAGAAATACAAATCATCATCACTTATTTATTAAGCACCCACCTGTGAATGGCATTTATATTTTGTAGGAGGGACTCTGCTCTACAAAAACTAAATAAAGCAAGAGTTCAGTGTGGTCCAGGAAACAACAACAAAAACCGAGTAGTTTTCCTACTATGGAACCAGAGTGGGGGCATTGTAAATCAAAACTCACATGCAGCAGTAGACATCTTGTGTTGAGCTAATGTTGACCATAGCCAAAGCATCAAAAAGGATCCTCACAATGTTCTCTTTTGTTTTGTGATGACCTCTGTTCCAGTTGATGTTTTTAATAATAAATTCCTTGGGGGGAGGCGAGGTGGGGAGCGCCTGGGTGGCTCGGTTGGTTAAGCATCCAACTTCAACTCAGGTCATGATCTCATGGTTTGTAAGTTCGAGCCCCATATCAGGCTCTGTGCAGACAGCTCAGAGCCTGGAGCCTGCTTCGGATTCTGTGTCTCCCTCTCTCTCTGCCCCCTCCTCTGCTCACTCTGTCTCTCTCAAGAATAAACAAACATTTAAAAAATTGTTTTAATAAATTCCTTGGGAGCTGGGGGAGTGGCAAAGCTGGGAAGGACTAGCATTTGTGGAGTGCTTCCTAAGTGCCAGTCACTGTGCTAGAAGCCATACAACTCCCTGAATCCCCACCATTGTTTAGGTGTTATCCTCCTGGTGTGTCTGAGATGACCGAGAAAGGTTTGCCTGAGGTGCCTCAGCTAATAAGTAACAGACCCAGAATTAAAGTTAAGATTCCAAAGCCCATGCTCTGCCCCCAGTAATGCAATCCTTTCTCGAGAAAGCTTTGTTACTGAACTTTGTTTCTGAACACTAGACATTAACTTGATGTAACAGCTGAGTAAACGGATAGCCTCCTATGAACCATTACAAAACAAAACTACATTATCTTATACATCTACGTTTTGTAATAGGAAAGATAAAATTTTCACATCTGCCTTCTTAACATTTAATGTTATAATATTAAACTATTATACATTTAGGAAGGCCAGCCTGAAACCTGGAAAATGTATTTGGGGGAGAAGAAGCTACATCATGATACATTGCCAACCTCTAGTTGTCTGTAGTCATTTCCATCTTAAACACCAGAGACTTCCCAGCACCCCATCCACAGTGCTCTGCTAACAAAATCAGACCACCTGCTGCTAAAGCTGCCGACTTCCTCAAAGCAGTTATAGGTTTTAGTGTTCCTCGGGGTCTCTGGGTCTGTAACGTTAGATCATTTTAAGAACAGAGCAGAAAAGCAACTCTAAAAATGGCCCCTTCTCATTCCCCATATCTGTTTATTTCACTGACAAAAACAAGTTTTACAACTATTTGAAAATCCACTGGAGTTTTAGATTAATTAGCTTTCTTGCCTTCATGTAGCTAGTTCTCGGTGACAATGAAGTATGTCTAATAAGTGCCATTTACAGCATCCCTCGCCTTGAAAGTAGTAGAAGATAACTACAAATGTCAACATTGCTAAATATTTTACTTCAGCAAACGCCTAAATGTTTCTGCAATTATGAGTTCATTCTGCAGAGGATCCTTTTATTTTTATTTTTTGTGTATGATAAAAATTGTTCCACTTCAGGATTTCAGAAAATTTTGGCAAAACACAGAAGTGACAGAACAATTTCGCTAAAACTTTTATAGTGAGAAAAACACAAGATGGAAATTGTTCAGCTGAGCCCATCCCAGTGATTAAAACAAAATTGCATCAACATTTGCCGTAGCACATGTGGATTACTTATTAGCTCTTTATGCTTCTTATGTTCTTTGATATCAAAGCAAAGTTTTAGAAATCAACCACTGGAGAAATGGCATGATTGGGAGGCCTGGTGTGATGTTTAAAGTGCATTTCACAATGATTACTCGAATTCATTGATTTGACAAATAATTGGCTTCCTGCTGTGGGAGACACCATTCTATGGGCAGTGGGAAAAAACAGATGAATTATTTCTTGCAGTGTTGCTTCTAGGAGTTGCATAATAATTACATGGATTTGTTTCTGTGGAGATCATTCTAAACGTTTATTGAAAAATAAATACTTCCCTTGTCATTTTACCTAATATTATTTTCTGAAAGTAATTTTATTTTAAAATGAAATTAAAGGACACATTTCATACCATACTGGAGTGGGTAATGGAACTTTCCTAATTAAAATGTCTATGAAATCTCTTCTCCGTGTAACTTTTAGGATTTCTTTGCATAACTAAAAAAAATATTGTTTTACACCAAAATATGTGCAAAGTAGGAAGAAGAGTAATAATTTTTGTGACTCTAAAAGTGACAGGCTTAGCACATACATAGTAAGTCAATCGGGATTTTAGAAGTGAATGACCTTGCTGGCAGATTTTGTATTTGTGTGTGTGTGTGTGTGTGTGTGTGTGTGTGTGTGTGTGTGTGTGAACTGTGTTGTACAGGTTCTGTATCCCCATTTGTCTTAAATATCACTAGGGGGTGGAGAACTCTTTTGGCTAGATTATTGGGAACAAAACTCTCCTTCGGTCTGGGAAAAACTGGCCTCCAACGTATCTAAATACTTGAAATCTCATTTGCTATCCGAGAAAATGGGGTGAAAAGAATCCCTAGACTACAGACTTCTCAAGCAATCTTTTGTTCAAGTCTAACTCTCTCTGGTGGTCCTGTGGGCACCCTGGGGGCTCTGCAACTTGATCATTCATTTAACACGATTGCCCCCGGCCCGCAGCCTCACGGAGAGGGCGCAACTGCTCAAGAACGTCTTTAAGAAGAATCATGTGAACGTGTACCGGTCTGAGTCCCTGCAACAAAACCTGCTCCGTGAGTATCTGATTTGTAAATAAATTCTCCGCCACCCTGTCCGAGCACGTAGGAGAGCCGTATTTTGGGTTGAGGGATATGTAACTCTCTAAAGTTAGTACTGAAAACAAGTTTTACATAATTGCCACATGTGACATAAATGACCAGTGTTTAGAGAAGACTCTGACCACAGCCGTCTCGCTTACAGCGGACAAGACAAAGCATTTAAAACCCTGCTTTCAGTTGAAGAACTACTTCCACATGCCCCTGGCCTCCTTAAATCTTAAAAGAACTAGTAAAATAAATCTTAACTCTTAAAAGCGCCTTCTGTGTTGTTATCTTTTCTACTTGAACAACTTTTTCGAGAGCTTTTTCAGCTTTCATGCAGCACAATGAAACATATATTTCCCCCTTCAAAAATATTTATGAATATTTAGAGTTGTAAGAAATTATTAGGTATCATGCCCTCATAACATTTCAAGGATCTGAAAGAGAATATAATATATAAAGCCCTGTAGTAGATGTATTTGTGTTAGCCATATATCTTTTGTTTCATGTTGTTTCCACATGTAATTTATTTTCATTTATATATACTCATGTTTAATGCTTTTGCTTTTTATGTCAAAAGGCCTTTTCTAAAGACATGACCCCTTGGGGGGCCATTGCTTATCCCCAGCCATATTGGGGCATGAGCGAGTTTCTTTGTAGATGCGAAGAGCCAAGGACAATGTTGTCCCAAGGAAGGAGATCACTTTTCCACCAGTGTCAGTTACGTGTGTTTTTCTGTGTCTCATCCTCACTTTTATTTTTCCTTCTCGTGCATCTACCTGATGTGTATGGCTGCACGTGACTAGACAGACCCCCATGCCCTCCGGTAGCCAGGAAGCAAAAATGGATGGCTCAGCTTGGATTTGAGATGCTGTGAGGAAGACTGAGGGAGGTCAAAAGCACCTTTGGGGCAGAGCTCATAGAATCTCAGCTGACAACCTGCAGTCAGCCCACTCTCCCTGTTATAGCTGAGCCTGCAGGACACGTTAAAAATTCATTTCTTCATGCGCACTTTTGAAGGCAGGAGGGGTCTATGAGTTCCCCGAGGTTAGAAAATGAGTGCTTAAAACTCAAGAGTAGAGATTCCCAGTGACTTCATGATGATCATTTCTGTCTCATCTCTGACTTACAGACGGGTATGCTTTCTCACAAGATGAGAATGGAATCGTGTCACAATCTGAAGTGATTAGAGCATACGACACCACCAAGCAGAGACCCGAGGAATGGTGAGGGGCGGGGCTGCTAGGCTGGCTCCCTCGGTCTCTAAGGAGAGCTCCCAGGTCTTACCGGCATCTGCTGACCAATCCCAGTCTGGTCCAAGGAGGGGAGAGTGGATCTGAGCTCATCTCGTTGATTGATCTTCAGATTCATGTATATTATAGACATAAGCACTGTGCAACTCTACTGTAACACCATCTCTTTCAGATTTTTTTAAGTATTTGCTAAGTCTTTGTAAGCAGAAATTGAAAATGACCTTGTATCTTGCCAGAATGCTTTCTTAAAACTGAGAACAGGTCAGTAGTAGTCTTATGCCGTTACTCTGGGGCCGTAACTGACTCTCAGTTGATTGGATACACCACAAGGTGACCAACCATTAAAGAACTCTAAAATGGTAGTAACTTAAAGGGTCTCTTGATATCCAGACTTAGATTTCAGAATATGCTGAACAAAAACCAGCACTCTTCTCTAAGGAACTGACTCACTTACTGAGCAAAATTTCTAAATAAGACATTAATAAGTGTTTGTGTCAAAAATTGTCTGATAAATGTTTGCCAAAGAAGTTCAATAAGTGTATTTCTCATTCAGTAGTCATTTGCCCAGAAATTTAAAAGAAAGTTTACCTCCAGTTCTGCTGTAAGATCTGCATGCTTGACTTTTCAAATGTAAGAGTGATTTGCAAAAAATGAATATTTCAAGGCATTTGCTACTCAAATCTGTGATGTTGCACCTTTGGCCTTACAAATGCTTCTTTCTTGTCTGTCTTGTTTACTTGTTGAAGTGGCAGGGCACATGTGGTAATGTGACTCTGTCATGATACTGATTTTTAATCTGTATATATGTTTGTCATTTCTGATGAGATGTCTCATCTAGATTTTTCTAAAACCCTGGCTTCCGCTGAAAATCGAGTGATGTCATTTTGTCTTAACGTTTTATCTCTCAAGAAAAATATGCTTATATATTTATGTGAGGTTCCCAGTGCTTCTGTCGAGGTGTTTGGAACATAGTGTTGGATAAATGCATGGGCTTTTGTAATGTACACAGGCTCGGCTTTTGTCCTGTGTTTTGGTTCTTTCTCTTTAGTTCCTGCTAGACATGCCTGCTGACTTCTACAGCACACCGCGTGTCATGGTCACTGCCCCAGTACTTAACACCGAGAGTCACTTTTCAAACAGCTCCCCCAAATTAGTCACAAGCTGCTAATTGGGACAAAAAAGTAGTACATTTTCCCCATTTTAAAAACACCTATTTTACTCAACCGTGTAGCTTTACAGTCAGAGACAGTCTTCATCTCGAGTAGATTTTGTTGCTCTGGTTTTAAATGTATGTTCAGTTTAAATTTTTGGCATTTCGAGACATGTCCTAAAGATGCCAGTTTTGCTACTAGCAGTACATGGTGAAAGGGGTGTTTAAAAACCACAACCAGTTTTCTATACTATTTTTAAAATAATGCTTTCATTTAAAAAAAACAAAAAGGAATTCTTGTTTTCAGATACACTTCTGAGACAGAAGCAAACTTTCTGCCTTTTCTTCAGAAGCCTGTTTACCTTTAAGTGGACCTACCAGCAAAATGGGTAGAACTTCCTCTTAAAAAAAAAAAAGTCAACTAGAATTATGAAGAGAGGTGATTTGAGTTTAATAATGTCACATTTTTTTCACCCTTTTTCTTAATCTAAATTTAAAATTAGGTTATACGTCATTTCCTTCTCTATATTTTTAGCTATTTAGTTACAAGCATGCCTCCCGTATTTTCTGTAAATAAGAGAGGTTATAACACACACATAATTCTAAGGGGAGCAGGGAGCTGACGCAGTTCACTTCCTAGACCATTCTCATTTGGGGTTCGGATTAATAAAATTGTGAATCAAAACATCCAGAAAGACTACGGGTGTTAAGAGTCTAAGATCACCTTCAAAATTCTGAAGTCACGGATTTTGTCTACTGGATGGACATTCAGAGCAGCTTTCCTGGGCCTCTCAGTGGTGATAGTCAAGGTCAAACCACACAAATCCAAAAACAAGAATGAAGTACATCCCTGCAGAGAAACACTTTATAGCAGTTACAGGTCAGAGCTGCCTCATGGCCTCCGCCCCGTCAGTGGTGTCCTTCTCCAAAAGGTTAATAGCAAAATGGGATAAATATAATAGCACTGAATTTTCTGGCTTAAAAAAAAATTAAAGTTTTATTTTTATCTTAAAACATGGATTATTTTTGTGGAGCTCCTCAACATGAGTGGAATACCCACGGTCAATTAACGTACAAGATCATGGTCTGAAATATGGCTCTTTTCTAGTCCTATTTATAAATTATTAAGTCAATTCCCTTGCTTCTTGCGTGAAAGAGGCGGCTGGGCAGCAGGCAGTGATCGCCTTGGTAAGACTTAAAACAGCATTACGGGTGCAGTGACTTAATAGTGTGAGAGAAAACCCTTTGGTTTTTTAACCTTCCGAAGAGCAGGAAAAGTAACAAGGTTTTACCAGGATTCAGACAAACAGCTGAAGTGACTTTTAACTTGTATTTTCTGAAATAAAGGACACATACTCTTCAACTAAAAAGTCCCTGGTAGGGATTTTGGTAAATGCTAATGTTGGCTAACATGCATGTAAATGTTGCTTTACAATGTTTACAATTCAGAAAATACTACTCACAGCAGAAAATCCTCATTCATTTAACATTGAAAAGCTGGGAGTTGCTTCTTTAATGTTGAATAATACACAGTGATATTGAGCATGAACTTTCTAAATGTTTTATATATTCATATGAAAATAGATCGATGTCTCACACCCAGAAAAATGCTATATGGCAGAAATTGTTAGCAGGAGAATGGGGTTTCTCAGGAATTTAGCAAATTTAAAATGATACATGGGCTGCCCACCCCCACAACCCCTCGGTATCTGATGTGAGCCAGCTTTGGCAGTGTTGCAAAATTAACGGGAAACCTTTTTCTAATCAGGTCAGGTGAATGTGTATTCTATTCAATAATATTATTTATTTACATGAATTATATGGTCATTGAATGGAGTCACTCATCCCTCTTAATTTTCAGGGGCAAGAGTGAATTCCAGAAATCAACACCTATTCTGATCATGAAGTTTTATATTATAATTAATTCTGCAATTTCGCATTCTAATATCAGATCTGGACCTCACATGATAATTTGTTCTGCATTGTGTGCACTGTACATCACTTATAACTTCTCATTGAAAATACCCTTTCAGGAAATGAATGCAAGTCTGAAAGTAAAAGATTATATATCTGTAGTTTTTAAATTATTTATAACAATGTCCTAATTATTACCATGCTACATCATCATCAGTGTTTATTTTCGTGCAGTTGCCCTAGGATAGTTCCTGGTTCTAAAACTTATTTCATCAAATACGTCTATAACCTTAAAATTAACCATTTATAAAATTTATCGGGAAAACACCCACCCCATTCACATCATGTGGACGAGATCTGTGGAATTCTTTTTGTAAATTAATGTACAACCATGCAATTCGGTGCCTAATAAATGCTTTTTAATGATGAACATTTCTATAATGCTTCTTTAAGAGATCAAAATCTGATTTTTCTCACATTAAAATCACTGAAGTCACTTGTGAGACTTAGTTATACTTTGCTTCATTTTAATTAACCTTCAGTGGCTATTAAAATGGAATGTAAGTTAAACTTTGAAGGAAAGGAAATAAATGTTTTCCATTTTTCATCTTGATTTATTTTCTGTATGAAAGCAGCTGTGTTTTTGATAGGTTTACGGTTTGCATGAATTAATATTTAAAGTGGGCTAGGCCAATGCATGGCTACTGCTGTAAATCTTGATGTTTATTTCTGCCTTATAAAATTCTTTCACAGCCTACCTGGAATTCAATCGTCAGTGGACAAATTAATTGGATCTCTGCACAACTTTTTTTTAATAAGCAAATTATTTTACAAACAAATTTGAAAAAATTAATTGCAACTTTTGTTTAGCTTGCTTCTAAGAACTTTTCTTAATAAAGCTCACAAAACTTCTCAGCAAATAAATCTCTCCCATAAGGAGGAAAAAGAGCTGGATTTTACACATGCTTACTTTGAATTAACAGCAACTTTCCATAGGTAAATCTGCTCTTGCAAAAAAAAAAAAAGCAGAATATTAAAAAAAATAATAAATATTTTTGTTTCATGGTTCTAGAATAGAAGCCATAAATGCAGTAACTACTATTTGCTATTTATTTAGCTATTTCAAGCTTCATTTTTCACATTTTCAAGTTTATTAAGTTTAAAAAAAAAAGGCAGCCTTGGGAGGCAGCTACTATGGAAAATTGCAGTTTGCATTAAAGATAAAATAGTATTTTCAGCTCCGTGAAAAACCATTCCTGCTGAAACTGCTGTAGAAATTGTGAAGCTGCATGAGTGGAGAGTATTGAATCTGTGATTATAGTTTTCTCAGGTTTGTTTATCCCGATGTTCAATGCACTGTGTTTCATAAATAGTTATTAAAGTTGAGTAAACTTCAGTTCTATGCAGTGTTGTGTGTCATTGGCCTTTTGTGAATGTGCATGTTTTAAATTGCAAATTTTAAACTTTGTCCTCTAATTGTTATTAAAAATGAAATAAACTGTACCATTACATAAAGGAATTGTTGCAGTTGTAATTGCTAGTTTTAAAAACTATGTTGCTTTATAAAACCTTCAAAGCCGCTGTAATTACAGTCTGAGAAGGTGTCTCCACTTAATGGCGTTTTAACATTTTGTTTACAACCCCAGTGATCTAGAAAATAGCCCTTCATTTTAATCCAACCAAAGGAAATATGAGGGGGACCATATGAAGTCTACTTTGGTAAGAGGCGTGGTTGAGTACCCTCCCCAAATTTTTTAAAAATAAAATGCCTGTGTTTTGATTCTTCAGTCAGAAAAGCCTCCCAGGATTATCCCCATTACGTATTTAAATCAGCCTGCAAGTCAACAGCTAATTCATGGCTCCATCCTTTCACATCGGATGGATTTCTTACGTTTTCCAAACCCACCCGAGTTAATAAGTTCATGAGAAGTGGCCACATTTAGCCTGTAACGAGTGAAGGAAGTAACCAAAAATGTTAAAATTGCCATGTGAGACAAAGGCACCAGAGACACTGGGCGTGAGGACAATAGTCTTATCAAAAATAAGCATCATTCGGTTAAAGAGAAACAAATGAAGCAGCGATGTCGTTAACTGCTGGAACCGGATTCTGTCCCAGAGAAACACTGAGGGAGCAGTTTGAGAAGCCGCTGGTTGTACTGGCGAGGGCCGAGGGCCGCCGTGCGCATGCGCGTGGCTGTGCAGGGCCCACTGCCTCTCCCTTGGTCTTTCCAGGGACTGCACTGCCTGTGCATCTCCCAAGCAAAACCACAGCAAGACAATGTGGACAGAAAAGGTACCTGTGAGTTGTATCAAATGATTTTCCCATTTATCTCCACGCCCCCTTGAAATATGCGTGCTATTTATACTGACCCGTGGTTTCAGATGCTAAGACTCTAAATACTAAAGGAAGCAGCAAATATGAAATAACATTCTCGTACACTCCATGTGTCATCCCCTTGTAAGTTTGTTTCTGTGTGCTTGTGACATCTCTAACCTCAACTTCCCTTTTGGTAACACAGAACCATTCTTTCTAATGAAAGATCTTCCTAGCCTGGATGATTTCATTACGACGCCAGTCAAATCATTGGAAAATATGAAATCTGTTTTACCATTGTTTTTATTTCATATACAAACTAGGATTTCAAATAAGAATTTTGTCAGAATACTTGCATTAGTAACTAATTGCAATTTTAAAACAGCCATGTACATGTCAAAATATGTCAACAATTTGTCTCCTTGGTGGTTTAATGTATCTTTAATTCTTGTTTTTCCTAAAGACCTACTAAATGAGGTTTTTAGGTTACACAATGGTAAACAGATCCCAGCCCAATGAACTGAATCAAATTCCTAACTGTGATTGTATATACTTTCAGGAACCCTTTTGGTTATCTCATTTTAGAAATCTTATGGATTTAAGCCAGTCTGGCAAATTCTCCACCAAATGGAATAACTCATCATAACACCAAGGAAAAGTAAATAGGTGGGGAAAATAAGAGCAATCCATCCATTTGGACAATTAAAACTACAATGTTGGCTTTAAAATGAATAGTCATTTGCTTTAAATGTCATTTGCTTAAAATGAATATTCATTTTAAAGCAAATTTATTAAATACATTTTCCTTTTTTTTATTTTTTTTATGTTTTTATTTTTGAGAGACAGAGACGGTGTGAGCAGGGAAGGGTCAGAGAGAGAGGGAGATACAGAATCTGAAGCAGGCTCCAGGCTCTGAGCTAGCCATCAGCACAGAGCCTGATGCGGGGCTCGAACCCACGATCCGTGAGATCATGACCTGAGCTGAAGCCGGACGCTTAACCAACTCAGCCACCCAGGCACCCCATTAAACATTTTTCTAAAGCAGATGATGTACAGGTCATGAATGCCCAGCGGGGTGAGAGAGTGCTCTATCCCTGGCAACAAGGGGACTTGCCCAGGTGACAAAAGGGGCCACGGATTTTCATAAAGAACTCCATCAACCACGGGGCCATTTTCTCTGTTCCCTGCACTCCAATCAGTGGTTACATCTGCCCTCCCACAGTACTGAGCCTTTTGTTTCTGTTCCAGGTTATTTCATCTGCTTTCTATTATTTATCATTAATTTACAACACCGCTCCCTCCCCACTAGAATGCAAGGGGTTGGAGACAGTGACTCTAATTTATTATTTCTCAGAATAACTCTAAGCAATAAGGTACCACTAATATGTCCATTTTACAAATGAGAAAACTGAAGGGGCTCAGTCAGTTAAGTGTCCAACTTTGGCTCAGGTCTTGTGAGCTCAAGTCCCAACGTTGGGCTCTGTGCTGACAGCTCAGAGCCTGGAGCCTGCCTCGGATTCTGTGTCTCCCTCTCTCTCTGCCCCTCCCCCACTCACGCTCGGTCTCTCTCAAAAACAAACATTAAAAACATCTTTTTTAATGAGAAAACTGAGACACAATGGAGTCAGTGGCCCAAAGTCACTCAGCTTATAATAAGTGACAGAGTCAGGAAACTAAGCCAGACACTGTAACTCCAAAATCCATGCTAGATCATCTGGTCTCCAGAGTTTCTCGCGTGTAAGGACAGACATGTTTGTCATCGTGTATTTCTGTTCATGCTTTAGATTTAATTCTGCGTTTCACACTGTAGCACAAACTCTACTGGAGCGCCTGGGTGGCTCAGTCGGTTGAGCATCCGACTTCGGCTCCGGTCATGATCTCGCTGTTCCTGAGTTCGAGCCCCGCGTCGGATTCTGTGCTAACAGCTCAGAGCCTGGAGCCTGCTTCAGATTCTGTGTCTCCTTCTCTCTCTGCATCTCCCCTATTAATGCTCTGTTTCTCTCTGTGTCAGTAATAAACATCAAAAAAATATTTTTTAAAAAAACTCTGTTACAATGCCCTCTCTCCATAGGATTTGTACAATATTACACAATTAATTATTTTCCCCAATAGGTTTTCTGAAAAGTAGGTTGGCTGATTTTTTTCTCAAAAAAATTAGACCTTCTAGAAATTCTAGAACTTGCATTCCAGTGGGGAGGGAGCTGAGTACTTATGTGTCACAAAGAATGTAGACTTTCAAAGCAGACTGCCTGGGTTCAAATCTTGACTCTGCTCTTGTTGTCTGGGCCTGAGCACAATGTTTATTTAAGCTTGCTGCTTTGATTTCTTCATCTGCAAAACAGGCGTGATAACAGCCCTTACTTCCGGGTTGGGTTGCGAGGATTGAATATTACAGTTCATAAAGGCGTGAGACACACGCGGTGCTTAGTAAACGTTATCCATTATTTGCATCGGTACCTTTTAAAGTGTAGAACTTCCGTTCTTCAAAATAATCAAATAATCATGGGTTTAGGATGTTTAGACTGTGATTCTTGGTGAAAGTAATAAAGCATTAATCAGCCAGATTTCCGCCGCACTTAGGTGCGGTGGCGGGCTGTGGCAACCCCTCTCTGGAAATTTCAGGTGATTTGACGTGACCCTTGCTCTCTACGCTTCCTAAAACGAAGACATGATCAAGCTGTTCTCCCTCATGGACGTCGTCAAGGTTCCCCTTGCGTGTGGTGTATATCCAACCACCATAGTTCTCAACATCTCTGATACTGACCCTGCCCCTCTCTTCACCCTCACTCTTTGAATTGTCTAGTTTCCAGAATGTTCTTTGTTCTTTTATGCTGGTGGGTGCTTCTCTGACTTTCTACCAATTGTTTTCTTTCTTAATATGCTCTTCCTCTCATTCCTAGCGCTGCTCTCTGCCCCGCCCGCCCAGTCTTCCTCACTCAGATCCCGTCATCCAGAGGCCCAGGTTCAGTCTCCACCCCTCCAGGAGAGTGAGGTGCCCTTTGTATGTACTGTCAGGGCACTCTACACTTCTCCTGCCATTGCAGTTACCAGAATGAATTCAAAGTGTCAGTTTGTGGGTTCATCTTCCCCCTCGTGACTGGGAGCTCCTGGAAGGCAGGAAAGAGAATGTGCCGCTTTCATAGAGCATCTGTAACAGCTTGTCACAAGTGCTTGCAGTTGTGCCTGGGTCGTGGAGACAGTGGCTTTTTGAATCCGACCTGCACTTTTCATCTTGATACCCCCAATCCCTAGCACAGTGCCTCACCCAGAGCTGGTGTCCAGTAAATGCCTGCTGAATGGGCCGTATCTGGAAATCTGCTGTAAGATGGCCTAGTTGCCCTGGGTGTGTAGATAGTAACAACATCAGCTACATATCATTCATAGAGAAGTCCAAACACATGTAATATATGTCACCAAGTAGGTGGGGATATGACTTGATTCAGTGCCACTGAGTGCCAGGTTACAATGAGGACACAACGTCTCCGTATTTTAAACAGCTTATAGCCCATTAACTTGATTAACTTGATTAGCGCACACTGCTAAGGAAGAGAAGTTTGCAGATGCGGACTTTCTTAATTCCTTAACATTATTTTGCCTAATGGAACTGGTCTCCAGAGGGCTGGCAAATAGAAGTACAGCCACTAGAGAAGGCTGACAAGCTAGATGGTTTTCAGTGGAGGCAGTTCTGCCCTCTAGAGGACAAGGTGGAATTGCATGGGCACGGCTGTGATGGAGGGGGAGGGGCAGGTGTGTTGTGGGTGTTCGTTAGTGGGTCTCTATCTTAACAGAGATCCTACAATGCACAGATCAGTCCACCCAATAGAGACTTAGCCATCAGCGTGCCTTTGGAATGTCCCATCTTCCCTTTAGGTGGAAAAACCTAATCCTATTTTACCTGTAAAATATCTTTTACACTGCTTTAATAGACACTGAATTTTCCAGATACATAACTACTGTGAAAATCACAAGGAGATCAGACCTTGCTTTGTTTGGAAAAATCACATGAACAGCAATAATGCAATGGGGTGTATGAGTTTCCAGGCCAGCATACCTGTGTTAGTCTGGATTTGGAGCTGTCACATTTCCGAGGTTCTGCGTAGAGGTTCAAACCTGAGGTCTGCCGAAGCTGTTACATTTTGAAATGATGTCTTTTTCTTTCTTTTATTTAACATCAAGACATGGTATGATTTTTAAAAAGCATATCCATAAGTGATTATTACCTATAAATTTCATTTTGGAACAGATAAACGGATGGCACAAAATATTAGTTCTAAGGAAAGCTCACTGGGCCCAAGAGAGTCGACAGTCATGGCTTTGGAGATTGAAACTGGGTTTCATGCTTTGCTCCACAGTGGATTTCATGCATGGAAACATCAAAACCTCAAAGCAGGTGTTCCTTTGCTGTTTCCATCTGGGTTTACACAAAGCTCCAGGACTGACTGTGTGACCTTGGGCAAGTTACTTCACTCCTCCAAGTCCGTAAGATAGGAATTATAATACCTCCCTGTTTGAAGTTGTTTGGAGGATGAAATGAATTAGTGCATATAAATATTTAGAATACTTTTTGGCTCATAAGAGCCCAGTAGAGCTTAGTTTTAAAAATATCAAAGGAGCAATAAATAACAAACATGAATAAAACCAGTCTCATGACCAAGGAGTGTTTTCCAGAGTGCGCTTACAAATGTTTATACTTCTGTTCAGCCTTTCCTCTTTCCCTTCTTGCCTCCGTCCCAACCTGCCCCCCCCCCTTGTTTCTTTCATTTCTTAATTATTTGGGGCAATATGGGATAGCTGAAGTCACGGCTGTTAGTCACGGGAGAAAGCAGGGGACCGGAAGTCAGGGCTCCTCTGCCATCAGACTGGGCAAAGGCACAGTATCATCGAACTTGCTTCCTCAGCTAGAAAGCAAAGATATAAGGCCAAATAACTCTCTTAGGTCAGAATTCTACCTCTAACTAGCTTTATTTAAAAAGAGCTATTGGGCGCATGGGTGGTTTAGTCGGTTAAGAGTCTGACTCTTGGGTTAGGCTCAGGTCATGATCTCAGTTTGTGGATTCGAGCCCCACATTGGGTTCCATGCTCACAGCGCAGACAGTGCAGAGCCTGCTTGGAATTTTCTCTCTCCCTCTCTGTCCCTCCCCAGCTCGCTCTCTCTCTTTCAAAATAAATAAATATATGCAAAGAGCTGTTGAGGGGTGCCTGAGTGGCTCCATTGAGCTTCTGACTCTTGATCTCTGCTCAGGTCTTGATCCCGGAGTCGTAGGATGGAGGCCGCATCGGGCTCCACACTGACATGGAGCCTGCTTAGGATTCTCTCTTTCCCTCTGCCCTTCTCTCCGTTTGCGCCCTCTCTCTCTCTAAAATAAAGTCAATATTCAAAAGAGCTATTGAGGGATGCCTGGCTGGCTCAGCCAATTAGAGCATGTGACTCTTGACCTCAGGATTCTGAGTTCAAGCCGCACTTTGGGTGCAGAGCTTACTTTTAAAAAGTAAATAAAAATGGTTGTATTTAAAAAAATAATAATAAAAGAGCTATTGAGGGTCACATATGGTAGCATGAATTCATATAAACCTAGGTGCCCAAACAACACCCACAGGGGCCAGGCTGTGGGGACCAGGCAGGAGGCCAGTGAATGACAAGGGTCTTGTCTGAAAAGGGCCGGCCTGGCCCGGTGTCAGTGCAGGAACCTCAGGGCCACATCTTCCTTAAGTCACGAGAAGCCAGAAATCCAGATTCTTCTGAGAAATGTCCCCACTTTTAAATCTCTAAACATTTACCTCCTTCGCTGCTTTTCACAAGCCCTGATGCAGAAAATGGCTTTTTAGTGTAATGCAAAGTCAGTGTATTTTGAAATTTTTAATTTCAAAATATGAAGGGTTAAGTAAAGACATTTTCTTTTGTTAAATAGCAGAGAGTATCATTAAGAAGATAAAATGAAGCAGTTTGATCTAAAAGTTCACATAACATTCACAAAAACAAAACGTACTTTATTTATTCTAACCCAGCAGGAGATATGCCCAAATGTGTAGTCATCAGACATGGAGTTGAGTGGCACATAAGATATGTAATAGTAGGTAATTATAACAATAGATAGGCTTGAACACCACAGTCATTATTAACATAAAAAGTTTCAGTGTGGACTACTAAATAATTAGTACCGTCAATGTGGTAAAGACATTAAATTACAAATCTTTACATGTGTACAGAACTCATTTTACAAATAAATGTTTTAAGACTCAGCTGCCCAACTTTCATTTAAACACTAAATGTTGTTGAACCAAAAGTCTGCAATAAATATTCCCTCGGGTGGGTGGGGGGAATGCTCTTACATAAGATCTGTTTACAATGAATATCTGAGTAAATATTTAAAATTTTAAACACCTCATGTGGTTACTGAAATCTTGTAGTCTGCAAAAGCTCTTATATTTTAGACACGATTTAATTATTAATTTTAAAAGTAACTGTTCTCACAATGCTAACGTTATTCATGGTTAGCTTGCTCCCAAAAATCAAAAATAGGTTGCTCACTGTCCCTTCAGGTTGCTTAGGTGTTAATTTTTTTAAGAGAACCTTCAGTAATTACTATCAGGTGTTCTCCTTTGCTTATTTGTGTATATAGTTGTATTAAGACTCACAAAGCAACTCAAAAGAACATGTAGACCTTTTCTAAACATTATAGCTGAGTTGTCTAATACATTTTCAGCCAATGTGCAACTTTAAGTTGAACTGGTGCCTATTTTGAATAAAAGTAGCATAAACTGAAATGTAATAATCACCATGTTTTCAAGGCCAGAAAGCAATTCTCTAACGCACCCATTCTGTGATTGGAGCTGGGAACCTTAGGACTAAGAAGGCATATGTTTCCCAGCACTTTCCTCCATGATGTCACTGGGTCCCAGGCAAATTCCCCCAGAAATACTTGCAGCAATGGCGACGGCACTCCACCTGTCTGCCGTTGCCCTACAGCGTGGACCTATCGCGGTGGCCTGTCAGCTGGAACTGAAGTCCGGGCAGCTCTTCGCAGGCAGCGGGGGCTCCTGCTGGAGTGGGTAAGCGAAGTATTGGGGTGACACCAGGAAACCCGATGGCTGGGTCAGGTGGATTGGGTGCCCCGTGGTGTAAGGTGGGGGCGGTGAGGGCACCAGGCAGCCTGGCTCTGCTCTGGCAAAGGAGAATCTGCGGATGGAGCCCCCAGTGGAGCTGGAGCTGGTGGCCGTGCTGGACTGCCTGGAAGGTGCCCTGAGGCTTGTGGAAGTCAAGATCATGGGCAGGGTCTCCGTCTGATAGCTGCGGAGTGAGAAGCGGATTGGCTGCTGGGAGGGCTCCTTGGGTCTCAAGCAGGTGCAGCAATAAATAGCCACTAAGGAGCCCAGGATGATGAAGGCGATGAAGATGGAGCCAACAATGAGGAAGGGAACGTAGACGGGCTCTAAAAGTTAAAACAAAACATAAAAAAAAAAAAAAAAAAAAAAAAAAAAACCATACACAGGTGTTTGAATACGAGTCTCCCAAACTCCAGGCACCTTTCAGGTGGGACGTACAGGGCTCAGTATAACCACTGTTGTCAGTCCAGCCTCTCAGAGCTGGTAACCTCTAAAGTGCCAACTGAGATGACCCAATATTCTTGCTCCTAGTGGGGAGGAAGCAAACTGATACTGTAGCCTCTGTTAGCAATTAGCCATTATATTGCACATCTGGAAGTCAGAAGGATCGGAATCTACCCTCCTGTTCATGCACTGGAGGGAGGGGAAGGGTGAGTTTTTTGGCCACCATAACTTCTGGATTTAAATCCAGGTTTTTGGTAGTTTTATCACAGTGGGGCACTTAGGGCTCTGACCCATCTCTGAGGCTGCAAATTCATCTCTCATCCAAGAATGTCCAATCTAAGCCAAGAGAACCAGGCCTGTAAATGAGCCCTCCGTTAGGAGACTATGGAAAGAACCATATAAAGAAATCCATGGGACACCTGGGCGGCTCAGTCGGTTAAGGTCCGACTTCAGCCCAGGTCATGATTTTGCGGTTTGTGAGTTCGAGCCCCGCATGGGGCTGTGTGCTGACAGCTCAGAGCCTGGAGCCTGCTTCAGATTCTGTGTCTCCCTCTCTCTCTCTCTCTCTCTCTCTCTCTCTCTGCCCCTCCCTACTCGTGTTCTGGCTCTCTTAAAAATAAACATTTTAAAAAGTTAAATGTTTTAAAGAAATCCATAGTGGGCTCCAATGAACTGTGTTTGTGACTGCCTCATAAATTGTCATCTCTGGACACTTCTTCCTGGAAATGACTTGGGGTGCCCACTCCAGCTGCCACACCTCTTCCCCTTAATTTCTACCAAAACTCTGGGAAGGTATGGCCAAACCTTAGATCATGAAGTAGCTCTTGGTGTTGGTGGTCCCAGCTTTCCATGAGGGCGTCCCCCAGAGCAAACCCATGTCCTTCTCTCTGTGCATGGCAGACATAAAATCTCCCACCCCTGACGCACCTTTGGAACATTCTCTAAATGTCTTTCCAGGCTGATAGAGCCACCTCTGCATGCAACCTCCAGTTTAGAGGTAGAACAAAGAAAACTTGCATTAAACTAAGACCCTACTGTGTGCCTGGCTCCTTCTTATTTATCACCTGATTCAAGTCTGCTGGACACTCGGTGAGGTGGGCATGGGACTCTGTTCTCCAGATGTGAAAACATACTCATTTTTGACCTTCCCGAAGATACACAAGCAGTGACTGACAGGTAACTATCAACCCCGAGGAGGGAGGGTTGGTCCTACTTGCAAGCTGTACTTCTAACGTCCACCGTCCCTTCTGCCATAATTAGTAGCCCCTTGTGGAAGGCGAGGGGGGCGTAACCAACCACTGAAAAACGTTCATACACTCTCAATCCACAGTCTGTCTCTTCTGGGAGCAATATGCGCATTAAGTGTTTTTCTTAAATGTTTATTTTTGAGAGAGACAGATACAGAAAGAGGGGGGCAGAAAGAGATGGAGACACAATCCGATGCAGGCTCCAAGCTCTGAGCTGTCAGCACAGAGCCCGAACTCACAAACCCTGAGATCATGACCTGAACTGAAGTCAGACCTTAACTGACTGAGCCACCCAGGCGCCCCAGCAAATGCGCACTTTAGAGCGGGTAAGAGGCCCAGAGAGTTAAGTAACTTGCCCAAGCGACCCAGCTGGCAAGCAGCTTTCACAAGCCAAGGTCCCTGAGAGTTCAGTTGTCCCCCGCCTCAGTGAGTGTGGATGCCGCCCTCTCTCCCGCTGGCCTGGGCAACAGAGCAGAGGCGGGGAGGCCCAGGAAAGAATCCCCGCTGCCGACTGCGCTCTTAGAAACTCTGTGCAGAGAGCGACCGGGTCCCCCAGGGAGAGCGGAGTAAAGCCAAGGGAAAGAGTCTGTATTTTGTTTTTTTAACACTCCAGGATGGCCTAGAATTCCCAGCTTTCCCCTGAGCATCTTTTCTCCAGAAACCACTTTCCAACCCCCCAGAAGTTCAATTCCTTGAGAGTATAATGGGGTTCTAAGGCAGAGCTGCCCCCTCTCCTCTGGGTCCTTACTCTCTTGGCGGGTGTGGTTGGGGCAGAAGGGAGGCTCCGAGCACCATTAATTCTCTTTCCCGGGGGACCTTCTCGTGCCCGCTTCGGACCCCCGCTGTGGAGTTCTGGGGTGTCACCCACTCTTAGCTCCGCCCGCTCCCCCGGTAAGACCGTCGCCTCAAGCTCTAACGGGTTTCCCTGACGTTCCCATTCAGGTGGAAAGCTGTTTTCTTTCTTTCTTTCTTTTTTCTTTTTTTCTTTTTTTCTTTTTTAAGGTGTAAATTTCTTCTGCTGCGGTCTTGATTCATTCCACTCTGAAGTGAGCGGAAATTTGACCCGTGTTTTCCGACAGGAGAATAGGGGGCGGGCAGCCCCTGCGACCCCGGTTTCTAAATCTCCACCTCGAGGACCTGGGCATTTCTGAAAGGCGTGACAATAGGGGGTGGGCCGGAGAGGGTAATTCGATGCAGAGAAATGAAAGGAGTCGGGAGAACCAGGCAGAGGCTTAGGAAATCTACCAAAGATCCATCAAAAAGGGGGGAGGGGGAAACGTGGCTGGAGTTCCTCAGCCCTTGGGGCTGCAGATGAGCGCTCCCCGAGAGTTGCGGCCCCCGCCGCGGGCACTGCCCCCAAGCTCCCGGAGTGACCCGGGCGCGCGACGGGGCGCCCCCACCGCCCTGGAAAACCGCAACGAGTCCTGGCGCTGTCCCGGTAGCTCTTCCCCAGACCTCCCGCGTTCCCGAGGGCTCCAGCTGTCTCGCCCCGGGCCAACGGGTGCAAGCCCTGCGGTCTTCGCCGTCCCTTGCAAACTTTCCTCGGGCCGACCCGTGGAGACCGCGTGTGGCAAGAATCGGGACTGCACAGGAATTAGGGCGCCCGACCCGAAACGCGACCCCCCGCTCCTGCCTCGATGCCCCCAACTTGGCCGCTCAGCCGCGCGCAGACCCAGGAGCCGCTGGGGCGCACAGCCGGCTGCGGGCGCCGGGCGGGGGCCGAGGGCCGGCACTTACGCGCGGTGACGCCCGGGTGCTCCAGCTCGCCGCGGTCGTTGGTGCAGCTTCCCTGCTCCAGCCTGGCGTCGGCCGCGGCGCAGCAGTAGCGCAGCGCGCAGGAGCCGCAGCAGATGGTGGCGTCCAGGGTGTCGAAGTCCTCGGGG
>NC_043700.1:160265124-160278230 GCF_006229205.1 Suricata suricatta
CGGGGCGGCGCGGGCGGCTGGCCCCGGCGTCCGAGGCCCCTCTGGCGGGGGTTAGCGGGGGCCGAGGAGGCGGCGGGGGCTGCGCGGGGGACTCCGCAGGCCAGGGATCTGCATGGTGCGCGGGGTCGGGAGGGCGAGGGCCCGCGGGAGGCACAGGCAGAGGCTGCTGCTGGGGCCGCTGCTGCCGCCCTTCGCCGGTCTCATACTGCGACCCGCGTCAGGGGCGCGCCGGACCCTCGGCCGCCTCCCTCCCCGCTCCTCCAGGGAGCCACGGCGTCCCGGGCGGGCGACCCCAGCGCCGCACAGCCCCCCTTCCTTGTGGCCGTCGCCCGGTCCGGAGCGGAGCCCGAAGGAGGAAGAATTCGAGATCCCCACGTGCGGGCGCCCGGGACCCGCGGCCCCTCCACCCCCACCCCTGTCTGTCACCAGAGCAGGAGTCAGCCCAGCCGCGGCCAGGTACCAACGGCCTCCCGGTTGCTGACAGCTCTGCCTGCAAGGCGTCCTTTAAAAAGGGAGAGGGAGGGGGCGACGACGAGGGTTAAGAAAGAGTCCGCCCTCCCGGGTCGCGCCGCTGGAGCTAATCACCGCGGACGCGGCACGGCGGCCGGTCCGCCTGCGCTTTCTGGGTCGCGCGCCCCCCTCCGCCATCCCGCCCCCCCCCCGCGCTCCCCCAGGACTGGGCCCTGGACGTGCGGGGATCAGACCTTCCCCCCCACACACACCCCGAGTCGCGCTCGGCCCGGAGAGCTCCGCCGAGCGAGGCGAGGGCTGCAGGTCTGTGCCGCCCTCCACGCGCGTCGGCTGCGGCTGCTTACGGGAGGAATAACCAGCCGGCGCCGCGCAGGAGCTTGGTCGAAGCTTCCGTCGCCTGTTGCACAGCTGCGGGCTCGATCCTGGGACACCTGTTCTCAGGGTTCGGAAAGGACAACGTGATTTTAAGGGGCCGCCAACATTTGCACGTAGCTTTCCACCTAAGAGTTTCCATTTCTAAGAGGAGCGGCACGTTTTCACAGCCAGACACACGCACCCCCCCCCCCCAGCCTGCGTGCCGGCGGGTGAAGATTCGCGGGTCACCTCCACCCGCCGAGGGCAGCTCGAAAACCCTCCAAAAGCACGACTTCGTTCACGCCCACAAAGGAAATAAAAGAACAAAATTAATGATAATTGAGCAGATCTGAACTTCTGTTCGGGCAAAGGAACACATTTATTTAAATGATGTGTCCCCTGTGTGCTATTTTCAGGGGCACTGCTCCTTTCGCGGCGTAAGTGCCTTATGAAACTGGTGTTATGTGAAACCCAGGCTAAACTCAGCATTTGTTTTTACTGCATCCTGAACTTCCTCTCATCGTTTACTGGTATGTGTGAATATGTTCCACACGTACCTCGACCTATTTGTCGAACACTCCGAATGTCCGTGTCACTGATTTAGATGTTGGCAAGTTGAGTGAAACAGAAGAGACAAAAGTCTGCAGTGCACCAGCAATAGAAAGTGTGCGGTCAAAGGCATTCACCACGCCCGCAGCTTCCCCGTGGTCCACAGTGGGTTCAGAGAAGTTGTTTGTTTTTTAACTCTGAATAAAACGGTTTCTTTTTTAAAAACCCAAGTTAAAGTATATTCCTGGTAAACACTTTCTTCTGATTTCTTTCCTTAAATATTAAGATTAGCAGTTTGTTATGAAAACGTAAAAAATAATGCCCAGCGTTTCAGATGCTAAGTAGGACAGTGTAAATATTTAACTGCATTGCTGTTTTAGAAATAGATATTGCTTAGGACAGTAATTAGCTATTAAGTAAAACCCAATTAGGTTCAGGCTTTTGTCCACAAACAAACAGTGGGACAGTTTTCCTGACTTAAGCAGACTGAAAAAAATTGTTTTTGCAGAAATTTCTTGGGGACCATGTTTTTATTTACCAAGAAAAAAAAAGTTCTTTCCAGACTTACAGTTTTCTTTTTTTAAATTGTGTGTTAGGAGTGTTGTTTGGATTGTGTATATCCTGAGCAATTAAGGGAAAGGGTCATTTAGAACCACAACAAAAGTGAGCTCTCCTAATCATAATAATAAGCTCTAGTAATCAAAATAAGATAAAACTACAAAGACATGTTTACTGCTAATAACTTTCCCAGAACCACACCTCTTTCTATTATTTTTGTTAAATTTAAAGGAATTCCATTACATCACAACTGCGAGAAGGTCTGCAACAGCAACATTTGCTAGTCCCCCAAGGGTCAAGTTCCTCTCATTATCCAGCTGTTCTTTGATAGCATTAATATTTTAAGGAGTGATTTGTTGGCGCTTACCTCCCATTAATTACATTCTCCGTGCCACAGTGGGATTCTTTTCCTTGGGACATGAACTATAATTAATTCCCTCATTCAAAGCTCCTGTCTATTTGACTTATTTAGAGGGCATTTTACTCAAATTTAGTTGGATATTTACTCGTGGAAAATAACCAAACCTTCGAATTACTTGATACTCCATAGATGTGATGTGCGTCAGTATTAGAGCAACTGTAAGCCACGCTTTTATATCTAGATCCGGGTGCATTATGCGGGGGGAGGGGGGGTGCGGGGTAGAGGGGCGGGGAGGGGGCGGAATGTGTTTAGTTCTTTGTCATTAAAGAGCTCCTCAAATTTACACGACAAATTTAACTGCAAAGGTCAGGTTCTCAGAATGTTCTTTGTGAATAGTAAAAGATATGCATTTTTTAAGCATCCAAATTTTCTGTTATTCTTTAATGGTAAAGGAGGATTAAAAAGTTCTCATAGACCCCCTTGAAGACTCTAGAGGGAAGACGTGGAGATGGAAAATAAAATCTATACCATCTGGGGTATTATGTGGAGGTTTGGGAAATTCTATATTTTTCCTTATCTCAGTAACACAAATTCCATATTTTGGTGAATAACACAATCATAAGGGACCATTTCCTCAGCCTGCATTCTCTTGTGGCCCTGCCTCCAGGAAATTCTATAGGAAATGAGTTAAATGATATGATGTCTGGAATTTGCTTTAATAAACACCAGTAAAAGAGAAAAAGAGAGAGGAAGGAGGGAGGGGAGGGAGGGAAGGAACGAACGAACGATGGATGGAAGGAAAGGAGGGATGAGATAAAGAGAGGGTGGGGGAAAGGGAGAATGGAAGATGGAACAGAAGAAACTGAAACTCAGTTGTAATCTGTTCACCATTGTAGCTGCTTGAAGGGCACTTGTAAACTTGAAATGCAATCCTTCCTATTTTCATGCATGAAGAAAAGATACGTATGCAAGTGTTCTTTTATTTTTAATTGATAAGAATTGATAGCAGCATGAAACTACCACTGGGTCAAACTTTTAAACTTTGTCTTGTTTCCTTGTCTTGCTTTATAGTCTTTGGAGCAGAGTGAAAGATTTCAGAAACGCAAAAGCAGAGAAGTAAAGAAAAAGAAGGCAAAATGAATGCATCGGAAAGGGTTGGAATCAAAACGTACTAGGAAAGGAAGGAGACAGGCCAAAGGAATGTAGAAGTGAAAATTAAGTAAGTAAGTAAGTAAGTACGTATGTACGTACGTACGTAAGTAAAGTGAAAAGACAATTCACCTTGACTATGGAAATCCTTTCCAGATCATTTGCATTGGATCCAGGAATAAAATAGGAAACAGAAAGTGCTCAAGCTTCCCTCCGAATTCCTTCCTGAAGTGATTTCTTATCGCCTACCTTCCTTTAATAACTTTACCCAGGACTTAATGGAATTCTCTTCCTTGAACCACTCCCTATAAACCTCTTATTCCACAACCCTGTCAATCTGAGTTACTAGAAATCTGATGCCGCGCATACCCACGGCTAGAGAATAAATAGTGGAGTGCCCAGAAGGAGACCCCCAGCCCCCAGCAGCCCGGTCCCCAGCCTGTCCTTCCACAGGCCCTGTGCATTGGCCGGCCTCAGAGGCTTCATTTAGGAAGGGGGGATTGGATATAGTTCCCTTAGAATAGTGTTTTCAAACCATAACGTGCATCAGAATCACCTGGGGAGCTTGTTAAAATGTAAGTTTTGATTCCGGGGGGCCTATGGAGGGGCCAGAGCTTCTGCATTTCCCAAAAATTCTGGGCCCCCTCCGCCCTTGCCCCTACCCACAGGAGAAGGAATGAATGGAGCCAAAGGAACCCAACCAAAGCCTATTTTCTCACTTTCTATAACACTCTCTGGGCCTTAAGATACCTGCATTCCCTCCTCAGACAGACTCAAGCTTGCCTCTATGTTTCACGGAAGCCATTTCCTGGTCATAAGTGGTTCTGGGGCCAGGAGGTTAAAAACGTGGGAACACAGGCTAAAGGGTCCAAATCCTTACAGAAGAGGCTCCCTGCAGGGCAAGATGGAGTCTGGGGTGGGAAGGAAGGGGCGGGAAGGGGCGGGGCAGACCAGGCTGGTGGCCTCCACGTCTCCTCTTGTCCCAGCTTACCCATGTTAGAGTGGGCCTTGGTAAACAGGCACAGAGGGAACACAGGCATGATTAATACGTGACAAAACGAATGTTCTCCCTTAGTGATGTCACGGCCTTTACCATACCTCACTGTAAGACAGGGCATCTGTCTTCCCCATTAGTTTGCCTCCTTTTTCATTAACCCATCCTGTAACCTAGCAGCGCCTCTGGTACACAGTGAGTGCTCAGTAAGTGTTGAGCAACCAACTGATCGTAACAACAGATGACTGGCTGAGAACTTGGGACAACTGAGTGACATCTGTCTCACTACAACAGAGCGCTGCAACAAGTACCTGGAAGTGAACCAACGGAGAGCGGAGTGAATTTCCGGGGCAGGGGCTATTTGTGAGCATCAGCTCCTGTCACATAACTGTAAATGTAGCTCAAGGACTGACAGAACAGAACAGTCCCCAGCGATCCTCCATGGAGGCGGTGGTGACACTTGTCCAAGAGAATAGAGCAAGAATGCAGAGAAAGCCAGCCAGCACAGTAGAAAGAATGTTCTAGTTGCAAGTCAGACAAGCTGGGTTTGAGTGTGCCTCTTTCTGATCACGTGACCTTGAGCAAAGTCCTTTCCAGCTCACTGACTCTCAGCTTGCATGTCTCTGACATGAGGGAAGTGGGAGAGAATAACCCCTACCTTGAAAGATTGTTGTACGAGGTCGAAATAAAACATGTAGCAGTCTGGCTCAGGATGGGGGCTTCAGAATCAGTAGGTATTACCCACCACCAGCTGGTTTGAATCTATAGTCAAATAATCATGGCAAGTTTCCTGCTAACCAGAACGGGCCTGTGCCCTGATTAATTTCAGTGGATTATTTACCGTTCTCCATCGTTCATTCCCTTATTCATTCAATGTGCCCATTCATAACCACTGGCAATTGAATATTGATGATTCACTTTTATGCTCTCCTGAGACATGCCCCAAAGCTAGGAGCAGAAGGGAATAAGGGTGGGTGTCAGACCATCATACTGTAGGGACAGGCCCTGGTGGAAAGACTTTATTTCAGCTGGATTTCTACAAGGTGCAGCCCCAAGCACAGGTGGGCATTTAATAAGCATCCGATTAGTCTGTGATTCCATATTAAGTCAGCAGAGATGTAATTTATTAACCTGGGCTCCTGGCATCCTTCCAGTGTAGGTATAATAGAATGACATTTTTCATGCAGAAATATAAATTAAATTAATTGGCATCCATATTTAATTGAAACTTTCTTGACAGTAGATGGATTCCCCCTAACGCCACCCCTTTCTCAGCAAGGGGCATTTCTTTCTGAGTGCTTGCAGACTGAAGAGAGGCCGGCCCCAATTCCTGGGGCTCCCCAAGGAGCTGGCTTTCAGCAGGGTTTAGAGCAGCACAGAAAGTGAATGGACCCTGGAAAAATGGTAAGTTGCTGCACCATGACCATGTGTTCTTTTGGTGGGGGAAAGGGTCTTAGAGAACAAAGAAAAACACAGAATTGTTTTTGTCTTATTTCTGTCTTCTTACTCCCCTTCTCTCCTCTACCAGCCACATAGAATGCTTTGAAAATTTTTAAGTAACCCTAAGGTTTGTAAGTCATATGGAATTCTTTGGAAAACTACTATATAGTTGCTGTCAAAGTTATATTTTAGTTTCATTTTTGTCATTTTCAGATAGCCTGTATTTGGTTAGCTCTGTTGGTAACATGAGGGGCCAATGAGGCAAAGGTCCTAATTTCCACCCCTGTGGGTCAACTAAGTTTCCTCTGTCTCAGGAATACAGAATGTACACTTGACCTTGGCTTGCAAACACCTGCTGTGAGTTATTGGAGGGCATCAGCCAGAGGACTTAGTTCTAACAGACACAATCAACTATGCAGTTTGGAAAATTGACTCAATGTTACACACTCCTACGGCAAATGGGTCAACAGTGTTATCATCATAAAACATCAGTGTCTGTTATATAGCGCTCATGTGCCCCTCATCGTCTCCTCAAAACTGTGCCCTGCAATTCTTTCTGCTTTATCTGCTCCACTACCTGATTTTATCCAACCATTCATTCTGTGAAATCACTTTATTATATACTTCTCTGACATCATGTCTGTAATCAAAGACAAGAAGAAAACTCACCCTTAGCATCTTTCTTTGACTTCTCCACTCAAACTGAGCATTAAATATAAACCACATTTATATTTGTCTGCTTGGCTAATCTAATTCAATATACAAAATAACTAGGATTCAGTAATTCTTCAGTTTCTGTGCCATTCTGCCTCTTCCATTGAGGACTTACCTATTTGGCAACCTTAGCTCTCTTGAAGACAGGAAACACAGGACAACTATCTTCCTTACCTACACGGGCCACATCCCGCACCCCACCCCCCATTCACCTCATCATCTTCCTAAGAAGGCATGAAAAAAAAATCACAAAGTCTGGTACTAAATGTAGTTCACTTTATGTGCTGTATATACCCACACAGGGCACAAGGGTCTGTCTTTCTATATCTATATCTTTCTGTATCCTTGCATTTTTCTCTTGGCTTGGACAGAATTCCTCGCCTCATTCCAATAACAGTACCCCACTTTCCCCTATTCCGTGTGGACCTGGAGGGACCCCAGTCATGGAGCTCCACTCCTGGCCAAGGGTTGGCCATGAGATCTCAGTGATGCGATCAGAATTCCTTATCTCCCTGGACTTTGCGATTGGTTCAGGGGTGTGCACGTGACTCAAGCATGGCCAATCAGAGTCCTTCCACGAGAATTGAGAAGGGGCTCTCTTCTTTATAGATTCTGAACTGTAGAGCTGTTTACTTGGGAGCGTCAGAGATGTGTGCTCCTTGCCCTGTGAAGTAAACCTAACTGAGAATAAGGCCAACTCACAGAAGCAAGAGACGAATCAAAGGGGGAGATCTAAGATGTTGGAGTCTCTGGATCCAGCTACGCTTGAAACCGGCACCATCCTGTCTTCCCTGTTACATGAGACGACGTGTTCACTTTTGGCTTAAGCCAGTTTGCTTTAGGTTCTGATCACGTACCACTGAAAGCGAATCTGACCACTACAGTAAATATTATGGAGCCAAACTTAATAAATGACTGCCGCCTGAAAGGGAGTAGGGTGAGGGGTGGTAAAGTTATCAAGATGGAATGATATGAAAGCACAGCATCTGGAGCTATATTGTGAAGAAGCAGATGCTTTATTCACCCCATTAGGCCTTTATAACAATATATTTTAAGTTGTGAGTCATGAAATCAATTTACTGGTACATGAATGTTATTTATTCAAAGCTAGAATAGGATACAAAACAAACAATACATCCCACATGGTAAAGGTAAGTTTGACTTCATGACATTTCAGATATATGTATAAATATACATGTTCTGGATAATGATATAAAATAGCGTGTGTGTGTGTGTGTTTTTGTTTTTTTTTTTACTGAGAGGCATAATCAAAACGTTTGCAAGTCTTGTTGAGAACAAAACTAAAATCACAACCTTGAATAGAGCAAAAGAGTCAAAATATTTAGCACATCACTATTCCTTGGTTCTAAACAAAAGAATGTGTTCTAGAAAAGGTAGCTGCCTCTTCTCCATAACTGGTAAGTGCGCCCTGACCTTGCTGGTGTGCATTTGGAAGAAGACAGGTGGGGTTCATGCACGGAATTAAAATAGTCAGTTAAAGGTGCATCAGGCTAGCTTAAGCGGCTTCCTTTGAATTATTTATTCAGCTAATCTCTTTATCAGGGCTGTTTTGCGCCCTGGTCCTCCCCCTGGGTGGAAGGGGTGAAGAAGAGAAGCAGTGAGGGCAGGAGAGAGCCCAGACTGCTCTCCGGATCCTCACTGTTACTGGTTGCAGCGCCGCTGTCCTGACCTGCTTTCTGGAATGGGTCCACTGAGGAAGTCTGCGGTTAGCAAGCATGAGGCTTTTTCTCTATGCTTGGAAAAGGCCCGTGTCCCTCCCTTCCCAGGCCCCATCTTGGCTTCCACCAGTGAAGGTCTCACTGTGAGCACCCTGCCTGCCACCCCAGCCTCAGGTCTCGCTTGTCGTGAGCAGTTGGTGACTGGTCTTTGGCTATGGGGTAAAACCCCCTCAACATGGCAACCCACCCAGACAGCAGTCTGACCCATTCTCTGGGTTTCCCCACAGCCTGAGGAACCTTGTAGATCCTTCCACAGTACACAGGAACCAAGAGAGGTTCCAGAATGCTAACTCAGTCTCTCTCTCCCTCTACCTGTCCACCCCTCCTCACTGCCATTTTAACTGCTTTCCTCACACTAGGGCAAGACCACACATCATGACTGTCTCCCCCAAGAGAAGACTCCCCCAGAGTCTTCTCTCACATCATTTACTGAATTTGTTTTACCAGTGACTTATCATGAGCCTGAAGTTGCACAGGCATGGTCTTTTTTAAAAAATATTTCTTTCTTTAAGTTTATTTATTTATTTTGAGAGAGAGAGCACAAACAGGGAAGGAACAGAGAGAAAGAGAGACAGAATCCCAAGCAGTCTCCATGCCATTAGCACAGAACCCAGTGAGGGGCTCGAACTCACGAACTGTGGGATCATGACCCAAGCCGAGATCAAGAGTAGGAGACTTAACTAACTACACCATCCAGATGCCTCAGGCATAGGTCTTCATAAGTAAAGAAGAGCTTGAGGAATTTAGAAAACCTTCAAGATTCTCAAAACCATTGTCTTTCTATGGACTTAAAAAAAAAATCTAATTTTGATAGTCTAAACATGGGCACTACCTTTTTCTTTCTCTTTCTTTCTTATTTTAATAAATTCTGAACACACTGAGGTAAATGATTACCTCTGGGTGGTTAGGGGGAAAGTTACAAAAACTGACCTATATTGTTTAAATTAATGACAGGATTTAATAAATATTATCTTTTTATAAGAATAGTTTATGTTCATAATTATCATCACATGTGGTGATCAACTGGAAGCCCATGTAGGTATTTTAAGTACTTAGTGTCTGTACACATAAACACACACACACACACACACACACACACACACACACACACATACATTCTTGGCATTTCCACCATGAGATTTGGGGATAATTCCTCACCATTATTTATAAGAGTGGGTGGGCTCAGAAGCTTTGTAAGCACAGAAATAGCTCTAGTTCTCAGTCCAAAAAAATAATTTTCTAGGCAGAAGACAAAGGAAATTTATTCTTCTAGACCAGAGGTCAGCAACCTTTTTGTACAGAAGCCAGATAGTAAATATTTTGAACTTTACAGTCTGCACAGTCTCTGTGATGACTACTCCACACTGACGTTGTAGCACAAAAACAGTCCTAGATGAACAGAAGGCCATGGACATATCTGTGTTCCAATATGACTTTATTTATGGGCACTGGAGTTTGAATTTCATGCAGTTTTCACTTGTCACCAGATACTCCTTTTCCTGATTTTTTTCAGCCATTTAAAAATGTAAAGGCCATTCTTAATTGTGGGCCACATCCCACAGGCAGTGGGCTGGATTGGGCCCACTGGCCATAGTTTGACAAACCTTATCCTGGATCCCCTTTATAAACTCAGGTATTTTAATTTCCTCTTTCTTTCCACTTCTGATGCTATTTAATGTAGCAATGGCAGCAGCCACGGACCAGCTTGAACTTATTGACTTTACCATCCCCCTCCCTATTCGTTACACTTAGGAGAAATGTTGTCACACACCTATGCTAAACAGTGAGTTTGTGACCTGAACATTTTGAGTGACATCCTTCCAGATGTGCAAAATACAGTCAACTGAGCCACAGAAGGGTCACAGTCCTTGATGCAGCCTCACCAATCCTCTGATTCCTTTTCTGGTTCCATATTGGATGACAGAAGCCAAATCATGGAGGACGCTGCCTGAATGGCCAGATCAGAAGGTGATGCACGAGCCTTCTACTGAGACCACCATTTTTGCTGATCTAGACGATATTCCTGCCAGAATGATGTCTCGTGACAGGTCATCAGGATTATTATGTCTTGGGCCTTTGGCAAGTTCATAAGACAAAAAGTGAACCCAGGAGTAACATGGAAGGAATAATTCAAATACCAAGATCTAGTTCTGATTCCTTAACATCCAGGCCATTAAGGATATGTCATGAGTCATTATGAAAAGTTTGCATCATAATCCATATACAATTTGTTTAAGAAAAAATAAGTGTATGATACAATTAGAAAATGTTCCAATCCAAATAGTTGGAACGTTCACTGGTTTGCTATTTTAGATCAGTGATTTAGAACATTCAGCTGTCAAGAACAGCTCATCTAACTGGGTCAGGGAGAGCCCTATTTTACTGTGAAATTACCTTCTGGGAGATTTGTCACTGTCACTCAGAGTATAGGATTTGCAAGAGCCATTTATGGCAGTATGTGTGAGGTTAGATACAACTAATTTCTATGTAACACTATTTTTATTACCCAAAGAAAATTCTAGCTAAATAAACCAATGTGTGAAATATAATTTCTCACCAGAATTACACAGGCATCAGACTTCTGGCCATTATTCATTTTCACATTACATAATTTAAGTTAATTGAATGAAAATATTCTAACATCTTGATGGTACTGCTAGACCTCAGAGGTTTCATTATAAGAAAGAAAAATAAGTTATTCACACAAGAAACACTCTGTTTCAGGGAACTTCATATAAAATGGAGATTATTAGTGAACATTGGGGGTTTTGATTTATTAAAGTTAACTTTGTGATCACTTTTTTGCAGATAAAACATTAACTTATTTGCGTTGAGTTAAGTTGTTCCTATAGGCTAAAAAAGAAAGAAAAGAAAAAAGAGAATCTCATGAATAAAGGTCACAAAATGACAATTTATTTTATGAATTTAGTGTGGAGGGTCTTTCTGAATAATTTTTAAGTTCCTCCTTTGTGTCAGGTACTAAGATGAGTGTTTCCCATGGGTTAACTTGTTAAATGATCACGTTAATCCTATGAGAAGATTCCAAATTCAAGAAATTTGCCCAATGTTCTCACCGAGTCCAGAGTCTGTGTCCACCTGCTGGATGGGAGATTGTTCCACAATGAGAACAATAGGGAAATATTTCACTAATCAATTGGCTGTTTTATTTATGTGATACCAAAATCCAAGTTGATTCATTTTTCCCGAGAGATTATCGTTTTCATTCAATTCACCCAACACAGTTTGGGATTTAATACATTGATTAACTTCTACTTGGGGAACCAGCCCCCACAGTCAATTGGCAGAGATGCAGTAAGCTAGAGAATTAGGCTTCTCAAATAGCCCCTTCACCCTGACATTATGCACACCTTAGCCTAGCTGACAGTCTAAACGTGTTAGTATTGGAGTGAATGTCATTCCACGGTTTCTTTTTCTTTCTTTTTTTATTCAGTTAAGAAGGTCAGATTCCCAGGATCACAACTAAATTAAGTTTTCATCCTTGGATATTTCTTTCTGCAATTCAAAACAGGTTTTTTCAGTAGTAGATCGGTTATATCATAAATTAAATTGACTTTGGAGATTTCTTTCATTCACACTTGTGTCATATTCAACTCACACTAAATGTTATGGGTTGGAAATGAGCAGAGTCAAAATATGCCCCCCGTCATGTCTAAGCTATTTGCAAGTCTAGAAAAACCGTAAGGAGGCTAAAGTTGTCACAGGTATATAGGCACTTGAGATCCCTCAGTAACTAAGAGAAGCAAATGCTTCTCCTGTCAGAAAACTGCCTTCAAACAAATATAAACTCACAAAGTTAAACACGAGCAGGAAAATGCCATAAGTGAGAGGCAGTAGACACACCTAGAATACATGTTTAACCCCCTCAAGACTTCAGAATTTGGAGTTACCAGAAACAATCTCTTAAAAGTCTGTACGTTGGGTTCAAAAGAAGGAAGATGGAATAAAAAAATAAGAAATTAAAAAGAGTAGAGTTGGGGCACCTAGGTGGCTCAGTAGGTTAGGTGTCTGACTTTAGCTCAGGTCATGATCACGTGGTTCATGGGTTCCAGCCCTGGGTCAGGCTCTGTGCTAACAGCTCAGACCCTGGAACCTGCTTCGGATTCTGTGTCTCCTTCTCTCTCTGCCCTTCCCCCACTTGTGCTATCTCTCAAAAATAAATACTAAAAAAAACTTTTTTTAAAGAGTAGAGTCTATTAAAAATTGCCAGGTAGACTTAAGAAATAATCATATACAACTTTCTTACAGTAAATATTATCATAATATAAAATACAATAAAAAATAAAATAAAATACAATGTATGTGTTAAATAGGAGATCAGACACAAAGGGAGACACAGCTCATAAACTTGAATCTGTATCTTAAAACAGTTTTAGAGGTGTCTGGGTGGCTCAATCAGTTAAACATCTAACTTTAGCTTAGGTCTTACGATCTCCCAGTTCATGAGTTCGAGTTCTGCATCGGATGAGCTTGTGCCCTGCTTCAGGTGAGCTCTAGCCTCACTTGGAGTGAATACAAACGCTGCTTTGGGTGAGTCCTACTTCTCTCTCTCTCTCTCCCAGTCTCTCTCTCTCCACCCTTCACCTACTTTCATCTTCTCTCTCAAAAAAAGAAAAAAACATTTAAAATGAAGCACAGAGACCTATGGATATGGACAAAGGATTAAGAGATATTAATGATATATCAAGAGGTCTTACATGCCCTATTTTGAGTTCCAGAATGAAATGGTAGCAATAATGAAGAAGAAGCAATATTTAAA
>NC_043700.1:160278330-160279715 GCF_006229205.1 Suricata suricatta
TCACTTGGAGTGAATACAAACGCTGCTTTGGGTGAGTCCTACTTCTCTCTCTCTCTCTCTCCCAGTCTCTCTCTCTCCACCCTTCACCCACTTTCATCTTCTCTCTCAAAAAAAGAAAAAAACATTTAAAATGAAGCACAGAGACCTATGGATATGGACAAAGGATTAAGAGATATTAATGATATATCAAGAGGTCTTACATACCCTATTTTGAGTTCCAGAATGAAATGGTAGCAATAATGAAGAAGAAGCAATATTTAAAGATATAAAGGCTAGGGGCGCCTAGGTGGCTCAGTTGGTTAAGCATCCGACTTCAGCTCAGGTCATGATCTCACGGTTCATGGGTTCAAGCCCCTCATTGGGCTCTGCACTGACAGCTAGCTCAGAGCCTGGAACCTGTCTTCAGATTCTGTGTCTCCCTCTCTCTCTGATCCTCCCCTGCTCACGCTGTCTCTCTCTCTCTCTCTGTCTCTCAAAAATAAATAAAACATTAAAAAATTTTTTTAAAAAGATTAAAAGGCTGAAAGATTTCCAGGAGCACAATGAAAGATATGAGTCCACAAATACATGAGTCCACAAATACAAAACGCACAACATGGATCAAGCAGAATAAATAAAAAGAAATCCACACCAGGGTGCCTGGGTGGCTCAGTTGGTTAAGTATTCCACTTTGGTCTTGGCTCAGGTCATGATCTTGTGGTTCATGAGTTCCAGCTCCACATTGGGCGGCTCTGCACTGACAGTGCAGAGCCTGCCTGGGATTCTGTCTCTCCCTCTTTCTGTCCCTGCCCTGCTCTCTCTCATCATTTCTCTCAAAAATAAAATAAAATAAATAAACCTTTAAAAAAGGAGAAACCCACACCTATACACATAGTAATGGTATTACAAAAACACCAACAAAAAGAGAAGAGCTTAAAAGTAGGCAGTGAGAAAAGGCAAGTTATCTATAAAAAGAAAAAAAGACAATTAGACTCACAGCCAACCTCTCAATACCAATATTGAAAGTCAAAAGACAGTAAAATAAAATCTCAAAGATACTGAGAAAAATTACCATTAATCTAATGTTGTGTAGCCAACAAACTGTATTTCAAGAATAAGAAAAAAACAGTCATCACTAGAAAAGAAAATTTGAGTGACTGAAATTAAAATGTCCTAAAGTAATTTTGTTGCTCAGAAGAAAGACTAAGACATGAACTTAAACTCTACTTAGTCATACTGTTAAATATGAATAATAATATTTCAAATATACTGATTAAAGAATAGAAGCATCTATACTTTCAGTCCAGTAGGTGGGAAAAATGAAATAAGAAACAACATAAACACAAAATGTCATTAACTTTTAAAAGAAAAGGAGAGGAGAGCCTGGGTGGCTCAGTCGGTTGAGC
>NC_043700.1:160279815-160280987 GCF_006229205.1 Suricata suricatta
GACACATTGGACCAGATGGATTTGACAGATATATTTAGAACACTACATCTTGAGGCTATGGAATTCACTTTCTTCTCTTTCTTCTCGAGTGCACATAGTACATTCTCCAAGATAGACCACATACTGGGTCATAAGACAGCCCCTCAATACATATAAAAGAATTGAGATCATACCATGCACACTTTCAGATCACAATGCTATGAAACTTGAAATCAATCACAGGAGAAAGTCTGGAAAACCTCCAAAAACATGGAGGTTAAAGACCACCCTACTAAAGAACGATTGGGCCAATAGGCAATTAGAGAAGAAATTAAAAAATATATGGAAACAAATGGAAATAAAAATACAACAATCCAAACTCTTTGGGATGTAGCAAAGGCAGTCGTAAGAAGAAAGTATGCTGCACTCCAGGCCTATTTCAAGAAACTAGAAAAAGTGCAAATTCAAAATCTAACAGCACACCTAAACTAGAAACAGAGAAGCAAGAGCACCCCAAACCCAGCAAAAGAAGAGAAATAATAAAGATCAGGGCAGAAATAAACAGTATATAAATAAACAGTATATAATTTAAAAAAAAAACAGCTGAACATCAGATCAATGAAACCAAGAGTTGGTTTTTTTTGAAAAAAATAAACAAAATTGATAAACCTCTAGCCAGCCTTCTCAAAAAAAAAAAAGAGAGAGAGAGCACCCAAATAGACAAAATCATGAATGAAAATGGATTTATTACAAGAAAGCCCTCAGAAATACAAGCAATTATCAGTGAATACTGTGAAAAATTATATGCCAACAAAATGGACAACCTAGAAGAAATGGATAAATACCTAAACACACACGCACTACCCAAAATTGAAACGAGAAGAGATAGAAAATCTGAACAGATCCATAACTAGTAAAGAAATTGAATGACTTATCAAAAATCTCCCAACAAATAAGAGCCCTGGGCCAGATGGCTTCCCTGGTGAATTCTACCAGACATTTAAATCAGAGTTGATACTCATTCTTCTCAAGCTATTCCAAAAAATAGAAATGATAGGAAAACATCCAGACTCATTCTACGAAGCCAGCATCACTTTGATTCCCAAACCAGACAGAGACCCAGCAAAAAAGAACTACAGGCCAAAATCTTTGGTGAATACAGATGCAAAAATCCTCAACAAGATGATTGCAAT
>NC_043700.1:160281087-160282407 GCF_006229205.1 Suricata suricatta
TGATCAAGTGGGATTCATTCCTGAGTTACAGGGCTGGTTCAATATTTGCAAGTCCATCAATGTGATACATCACATTAACAAAAGAAAAGATAAAAACCATATGATCCTGTCTAGATGCAGGAAAAACATTTGACAAAATGCTTCATCCTTTCTTAATAAAGACCCTCGAGAAAGTCGGGATAGAAGGAACTTACTTAAACATCATAAAAGACATTTATGAAAAGCCCACAGCTAATGTTATCCTCAATGGGGAAAAACTGAGAGCTTTCCCCCTGAGATCAGGAACATGACAAGGATGTCCATTCTCCCCATTGTTGTTTAACATAGTGCTGGAAGTCCTAGCATCAGCAATCAGACAACAAAAGGCATCAGAATTGGCAAGGAAGAAGTCAAACTTTCACTTTTCACAGATGACATGATACTCCACATGGAAAATCCGACAGACTCCAGCAGAAGCCTACTAGAACTGATCCATGAATTCAGTAAAGTCACAGGGTACAAAATCAACGTACAGAAATCAGTTGCATCTTTATACAGCAATAATGAAGCAACAGAAAGAGAAATCAAGAAACTGATCCCATTCACAATTGTAAAAAAAACTATAAAATACCTAAGAATAAACCTAATAAAGGTGTAAATGATCTGTGTGATGAAAATTATAGAAAACTTATGAAGGAAATTGAAGAAGACACAAAGAAATGGAAAAACATTCCATGCTCATGGATCAGAAGAATAAACATTGTTAAAATGTCATTATTACCCAAAGCAATCTACACATTCAATGCACTCCCAATCAAAATTGCAACAGCATTCTTCTCAAAGCTAGAAAAAAACTATCCTAAAATCTGTATGGAACCACAAAATACCCTTAATAGCCAAAGTAATAATGAAAAAGAAAACCAAAACGGAAGGCATCACAATCCCAAACTTTAGCCTCTACTACCAAGCTGTCATCATCAAGACAGGATAGTATTGGCACAAAAACAGACACATAGACCAATGGAGCAGAAAAGGGAACTCAGAATTGGACCCACAAATGTATGGCCAAATAATTTTTGACAATCCAGGAAAGAGTATCCAATAGAAAAGACAGCATCTTTAACAGATGGTGCTGGGAGAATTGGACAGCAATATGCAAAAAAATTAAATTAGATCACACCATATACAAAAATAAACTCAAAATGGATGAAGAACCTGAACTATCAAAACCTTAGAGGAGAAAGCAGGAAACAACCTCCTTGACCTCAACTGCAGCAATTTCTTACTCGACACATCCCCAAAGGCAAGGGAATCAAAAGCAAAAATGATGGGACCTCATCA